>NC_056733.1:584140827-584440827 GCF_019279795.1 Protopterus annectens | reverse complement strand
TTCCTCCCTGTAAATACCGGTGTTCCTCAAGGATCTACTCTGGGTCACCTCCTATTTAACAAATTCACTAACAAACGTGACTCTGCTACTATCCTCTATACACTTCTACAATATGTCGATGACTCCACTCTCATCTCCTCTGGCCACAGCATACCAAACCTTCTAACTCTCACTCATCAAACCTTGTCTTCTGTCAAAACCTCCCTGATAACCAACTACTACTGAATCCAAAAAAAAAAAGTGCTCATCCTCTTTCACAAAAACACTCACATAGCACAAACCATCACTTCTCTCAACACAATTATCCCAAACCCCACACCAAACTACTTGTGTAATTATTGACGAGGAATTAAATTTGATATTCACATCTAGCAATGTATAAAAAATGCCCACCAGAAACGTGGCGTTCTCTATCACAACCAAACATTTCTGACACCTTCATCTAAACCCTCCCTTGCTCAGTCCCTCCTTCTACCCCATCTTCTTCATGCTGCACCTGCCCTTACTAATGTTTAAACAACCTTTTTCACCAGTTTGTGTAGCAGGTGCAAAAGGGCCGTACACAATACATTGGCCAACACATTAGTAAATACTTTTGCATCAAGGTTTATTAAATATATGGACTTTAAATCTACTGGTATAGTTACTTCTCCGTTTAACTTTGGGATAAGCATTATAACAACCGGATATTCCTGGACCTCTGACACAAGTCCTTATACCTACAAGGTTATTCATTCTTTTATGTAAACATACTTACCATGAAGAACCTTGTTGCATATTAACATTAGTCTGTTAAATATATGCCTGCTCAGTGATTCACAATTCCCTGTGTAATACTAAATGCACTCCAAGGACCTCTTACTAAGTTAACCACAGTGCTCTGTTGCTTGACTAGTAGACTATATTGCATATGTCAGTTATTTAGTCTTGGGAAATGACAGACAACCTGTTTTTCTCACATTGCTTTGTCAAATGCTTTGTTATGGTAATCGAGTGCTCTCTCTTACAAATTCCCACTCACCTCCGCTTACTCTAAAATCATACTTACTACATACACACTTCACTTGTGACTTACTCCAAAACCCTCCCCAACTGACCTTACTACTTCTATAGATATACTTCTGACTCTCAGCTCCTTCTTCCCCATGTCTATTAATTTTAAAACAATTCCCAACTATCTTTACCCCTCCCATACTGCTTTGCACCAAATCCATATACAAGCACAACCCTCCCAAATAGCACCTATCTATTTTGCCTTGTATCTTTTTCTTTTCCCAATTAAACTCTCATATCTTCCTATTTTGACTATTTCTTCATACTCTAGCCTTTAATACCACTGTATTCTCTACATTCCACAGAAAATGCCAGGACAACCTACTTCTCTTCTTGCATAGAAAATACTTGTCATCTTTTTTACCCTCCTCCAGCTATCAGAATCCATCATAAGTGAATGTCCTGCAACTTCTTGTTTCATTCTTCATTTCTTCTTCCCCACTATCAGACATGTATACAATACATATACCATTAGTTAATAATGCTACTATTCAGCTTCCCCACTATCATACTTGTATAAAATACATATACCATTAGTTAATAATGCTACTATTCAGCTCCCCCACTATCAGACTTGTATAAAATACATATACCATTAGTTAATAATGCTACTATTCAGCTTCCCCACTATCATACTTGTATAAAATACATATACCATTAGTTAATAATGCTACTATTCAGCTCCCCCACTATCAGACTTGTATAAAATACATATACCATTAGTTAATAATGCTACTATTCAGCTCCCCCACTATCAGACTTGTATAAAATACATATACCATTAGTTAATAATGCTACTATTCAGCTTCTCCTCTATCCTACTCTTTCTACTATGCCATTTTTTCAGCCTACCATAAATCAATAATATCTCACAACATATCACAAACTCTGTCCCAAGCACCTATCTGTAGTTTCTCTTTACACTCTCTTCACATTAGACCAAACCTATTTAATATTGCTCCTCACTTTTATGCCAAATGTAGGCTGACTAGTTGCACTTCAACTCAACCAGAACAAAATTAAGTACACAAATCCTCTCCAAAACCAAGTATGCATAACTCCCCAATATATTAAAATCCATCTATGAAGAGATATACACCCTAATCCTGACTCCACCCATCACAATAATGACAATGATAATTGTGTCCCACACACTTCTGAAACCCAAGAACACCCAATCCCCAACTCTGGTGATCTAACATTTGTTGCAATTTATATCAGAAGTACAAGAAATAAAACTGCTGAAGTACATGTTTGTTTGGATTTCCCATATTAAGCCTGATGTTCTTGCTGAAACTGAAACTTGGCTTAAACCCAGCAAAAACGACTCAGAAATTATACCTCCTGGCTATAATATAATCCTTAATGACCATATAAACAAGAAAGGTGGTGGTATTGCTTTAATATTTCCCAACACCTACCACATTTCCCATTACAGCAAACCAACACCAAATTTCAGTTCAGCAGAGCTTCTTATTGATTTCCTCAAAATAAACAATTCTAAACAAATATGTATCACTGTCCTTTACATCCATCCTGGTGACAATACAGCTATACTGCAGGTATCCTACATTGAATAGCCATAGCATTTGCGCAATAAATAATATTACTAGGTGATGTGAGTGTCAATTGGTTGGATATAAACTCTTAACTCCCCTACATCTAGCATGAACTTTTATGGTTTTATGCAAATAATCAAAAGCCCCACACATTATAGCAAGACATCCAAATTCTCTATTAGACTGGATCCTAGTATCAGACCCCAGCAAATATTCCATTACAGGTACATTGCCAGACTCTCTGATCAACACCCCAAACTATAAGACTTGATATCTCACACATCCAGATAAACAGCAAATTTATATATAAAACAACATGTAACTTTTCCAAGTTTATCCCAGAAATGTTTCTTACAACACTATCATCGCTTAACTAGAATGTCCTAAAAATCGTCACCTTAGACAATGCTGTAAATTAATGCAATACAACTTTCCTAAATATCTGAAAAAGCCTTTCATCTCCTAGAAGGGAGTGAAAACAAATACTGCAATTTGGCTATCCAAAAAGAGTAGAATGTTAATGCAGGATAGAGAAAAAGCACGGAAAGAATTGCAACATAAAACACCCCACTATCCTGAAAACTTCAGAATGCTTTGCAATCACACTAAAAAAGCAAATAAAGACAAAAAAGTATACTATAATAACTGTCTGACTAATACTAAAACACAACACAAATAAAAGTGGACATCCGTTAAAGAAATATTAAATCCTGGCCAAAAATTCACTTCAAATCCCTCTCCAGATAATTCACCATATGAAACTGCAATACAATTCAACTCTTATTTTATAGCAGTACAGCAGCTCTAACTAAGGATCCCTCTACATCTAATCGCTTCCCTTCCCAACAGCCACATATCACCACATGCACTTTGACCTTCAAAGCTGTGTCCATATCCTATATAAAACTACTCAAACTTAAAACATGCTCTTATTCAACTGATGACCTTCCTATTCTTATTCATGGATGGATTTTTAGGTTAAAATAGCAGGCTAAAAATAGAAGCCAATAGCATTGTTACAGTCCTTATAATAAATAGGTCTATCCAGGAATCCCACTTTTCCTCTATCTGGAAAAAAAAGCTACACATTCCCGTTCTGCACAGAGGAGGAAATTCAACAGACATTAATAACTTTAGACCTATAGCAATCTTATCACCCCTCACCAAAATACTTGAAAAATGTATTCAAAACCAATTGGTCCTGCAGGAAGAACTCCTATCCCCTACACAGCATGGCTATCATCCATCCCGTAGTACTAGCATTGCCCTTCTAACCTATATAGATGCTGCCAGTAAAGTTAGAGATAATGGCAAACTAGTTTCTACCTTATTTTTAGACTTGACTAAATTCTTTGACACAGATTGTCACAGCAAACCTTTACTTCAAATGTCCTCATTAGGTTTGTCTCAGCCCACCCTTCTGTGGTTCAAAAGTTCCTGTCCAATAGGTATCAGTCAGTAAATTGGCAGTCTCAGCCCACCCTTCTGTGGTTCAAAAGTTACCTGTCCAATACCCCACATTATGTGTCACAGTGATGTGCATGTTCAGTTGGTGATGAAACCCTCCCCATTATTTGTCACCTATCAGACCTCATCATGCAGTGATGATAACATCCCCACATTATGTGTAACCCAGATGAGCTCATCATGTAGTGATGATGAGAATACCCCCCATTATGTGCTTCACTGACATGCACTATCTAGTGGTGATGATAATATCCCCATTATGTGTCCCCCATTGGAGATCATCATGTGGTGATGATTATACACCCCCATTATGAATCACCATGACATGCACTTTCAGATGGTGATATTACCTCAATTATGTGTCACCCATGTGTCCTCTCATAGGATTATAAAAAGCTCCCACATCATGTGTCAACCTGACATGTACTTTTAGTTGGTGATAATGATAACCCCCATTATGTGTCCCTTATTGGATGTCATCTTGTGGTGATGATAATAACCCCCTATTGTGTGTCACCATGACATGCACTTTCAGGTGGTGTCGATAATACCAGCTCATTATGGGTCATCCTGACATGCACTTTCAGATGGTCATGATGATAATACCCCCCCATTATGTGTCAGCTGGTCATGATGATAATACCCCCCATTATGTGTCAGCTATCAGAGCTCATCATGTGGTGAGGACAATACCCCTCATTTTGCGTCACCTATCAGAAATCATCATGTGGTGATGATAATATCCCTCTATTATGTGTCATCAATCAGATCTCATCATGTGGTGATGATAATACACCCATTATCTGTCACTCATCAGTCCTCATACCCCTGTGTTGTGTCACCCTGACATGCACTTTCAGGTGGTGATGATAATAACCCTCCTCTCTATTATGTGTCACCCATCGGACCTCATCATGAGGCGATTATGACACCCCTCTGTTATGGGTCATCATGACATGCACTTTCTGGGGGTGATTATATTACTGCCCCCCCCCCACATTATGTGCCACCCATCGGACCTCACCATGTGTTGATAATAAAAACCACACATTATGTGTCAGCCTGACATGCACTTTCAGGTGATGATGATAAAATCCCCATTATGTGTCAACAATCAAACCTCATAATGTGGAGATATCCCCAATTATGTGTTACCCTGACATGTACTTTCAGGTGGTGATGATAATACCTGCAGATTATGTGTCACCCTCATATAAAGTGGGGATGATCATCCCCCACTGTGACATGCACTTCTTGATGCTTCTATTCTATTAGGGATTTTTCTATAGAGAGTGTACCTTGTCTAATATTTAATCATGAATGCGTCCATCAATGATATTACAACATAGTATGTTAATAAAATTCCCATGTCTGGATACACTTTTAAAGTTATCCCAAGTATTCCCACTTAGTTATTAGTTATAGAAAACAGTCTAATATAATTAACTTCCATAAACTTACATACCGACTTTCTTTACCGCTGGTGATTGGTTCTGTTATTTACATTTAATACAATGGAGAGATTTAATACAATTGAGGGATGCCATTTAATCATGTATAATTATATCAGGCTGAGTAATATTGGTGAACAAATACTTAGGAACAGTATCAGTATCAATTTGAATGTCTGGAGTCTTTACTTCTGTGGCTACAGTTTTCACCATTTCTGGTCCTTTAGGCAGTGGCTGGGTTTTGTGAAGTTGGAGATGATGCTCCAGGCAGGCTAAGGTTGATTTTTTTGTTTGATTCACCTAAACCTGCACTCTGAACAAATGTTCACGATTAGTGGAATGCTGAAGACAGGTGCTTCCATTGCCATTGTGTCTGTCCTTTCTCCACAATTGTGTGACCATGGAGTTAATATTTTTAAGCAAGCATGTTTTATGTTCAAAAATATCAGTTAAATTCTTGAAGCTAGTAGCTGTAATGGGTATATATATATGTGATGTTCTGACAAGAATTCAGTGGCATTTCTATTAGCGTTGCACAATAAAGCCAATACAGTGATTGTTTAGTGCAACAATATCTAAATTATTATTTTCTGAGTAGGAAGTAAAATATATTGATGGAAGCTGTTGTGGTTACATAGTTTTTTTAAAGGCTTATTTGACATCAGTATCCCCTACATAACTTTGCCAGTTAACAAAGAAATCTATGTCCCCACAAATGATGGTATCAACAGAGAAGTCTACTGAATTTAGACCCTCAGTTGTTTAATTTTACAAGCTGGTATTCTGTTTTGCGGTTCCACAATAGCTTGCAGTCAGAAGTTGAAATCAACACGTGTTAGCTACCTCTATCACCAGCAACTGAAATTCTTGTTTACAATATAAAACATAATTACTATGAAAAGAGTGGCTCATCTGTCACTTGTCATTGACCTTGTACAATGATATACTGTAATGACTGGAATAGTATAAAGTGAGGGTACAACACAATTCCATCACTATTATGGCTGTATTATTAACATTGTTTAGAAGCACACATTCATCTAATGAATGAAATCTTGTTTTAAGACTCTTAGCATTTGAAAATTAAAGCCTAAGAGTAAGAGGAAAGTAAATCTGTACTGGAATTCAATTACTCTCTGGTTTTAGGCCTGTAAAAGTAACACATTAAGTAAACTGACCAAAAATATTTTACCTTTTGTAGTGAGATAAAGAGGTCTATGTGGCAAGCGTCAATCAGTTTTAGACTATTCCTTTTGGTTTATTTATTTTTTAATGTATAAACAAGTTTGAGTTTCTATCCATCTACTCTAACAATCAAAATGCAATCATCATGCATGGAGCATTATATTAGATTATGGCTAGAAGTTCAGTTACTTACGGAACAAGTCTCACCTAACACTACCTAGCTAACATCAGCTTTACAATAATTTCAGAAATATAATGTTCATACTGGAGTTGATATATCTTTTATAACTACTTAAACAGGAAAAAAAGTATTTCTAAACTAGTATACCCACATAAGTTGTACATAGTCAAACTAAAAACAAGAAAAAGGGATTAAAATTAACTATTTACGAGAAGGACTCAATTCCTCTATTATGTTAACCCAGCCTTATCTCCACCTCGGTCAGTTGTAATGCTTCATGCAGTGGCTTTCCCTTTCCTTACAGCTTTATTTTTTCCCCTTTCTCCTTCCATCTCCAGTGTCTTACTTCCATCTTTTTTTCCTTTATCGACCATCTTCCAGGTCATCATATTGCTCTTTCATCACAGCTATCCATCTCACCCATACTGTCCTCTTAAATCCTTTCTTCTTACATTCCTGCTGATATATTGTTTCTATTATATTCCTAAACTTTCGCCGTTAGACACTTCTTGATTCTTCCTTTTTTTAGTGACTACCTTCTTCTATTAGTTCTTTAACTTTATCTTGGAGTGATCTGTCAAAACAATAAGAATTTTTTTTATTAAATTATTCAAATGTACTGGCTGATCTGTGGTGTTGTTTCAAAATAATATTTTTTTATTTAAAAAGTCCCCTGAGTAGGGAATTAGCTGTCTTCCGGGACACTGCACATTCTTTATTAATGTTTCTAGCTTAGGGCAATCCCCGAATATAAGTACTCATGCCCCCTCTTCATTGGAGCATCTCCAACATTGCCAATACCCCACCCCAGAAATATCTTAGCCAATCTAATCAGCATGCAAAAGTAGTTGTAAATACACTTCTAAATAAATATCCTAAACCTTTGAGCATTTGCCACACATCTAGGGAGGTTTAACATTTGAACCCAGTCTACCTCCTCTACTGGTTCCTGTATGTTTTGGTTCCACTTCAGTCTTGTCTCTTGAATCCATTTCCTTCCTACTTTTATTAAACCCTTCATTGTCCTAGCCTCCACTCTTCTATCTTCAATTATCTGTACCATCACCAGACTTTGCACCTCATTTTTGAGTTCCCTTTTTATAGCCTTCAGATGACCTAAAACACAATGATAAATCCACTGCAGGCTGCCAGCCAACTGAAATTCCTTTTGGATTTCTACCCATCTTTTACGTTCATCTCATGTTTGTAAGTGCTCCCAATACATCACTTTCTTGTGGTTCTTCCTTCAGCTCCATGTTATGGTTTATTTCTTATCATCACCTCCTTACCTACGATTCTTAACAACTTCTCCTTCCATACCTTCAATGTTGCTACATTTTGGTTTGTTTATGACCTCATTTCCAACTTGTAAGGGTATATGGATAAGTAAATTTACATAAGACACCAAGGTGGGAACTCTTAGCAATTTAAATGACCAAAGACAATTGCAGATGTATATAGATTCTTTGTACACCTGGACAAATATTAACAGAGTATATTTTAACTCAAAAAACGGTTCTTAATTTTGGGGCTGGTGATAATATCTATCCATATGCTATCCATCATGGTAGGACCCTAGTTTCAGGCTTTGTTAAGCATTTAAGTTATATAATTTATGATCATCTTACCTTTGGAGCTCATTTAATGAGCACAGCAAGATACTTTTATGTTACTGCTTAGGGCATTGTACTCACTATCAGTAACAGAGATGACAATAGACTGGTTCCACTGTTACAGATTTTGATTAAACTGTATACAGAATGTAGTGGACAATTTTGTCTGTACAATAATGACATCTTTAAAATTGTTTAAAAAGAATAAAAAAAAAACATACATTAGACAAATAATTAAAGCAAGATACCTTCTGTACAGAGTAAGGCAGAAGAGTACAAAATGGGTTTCTGGCAGGTATAGGCTTATCAGAGGTGACATCAGACCTTTTGCCTGTAATGATTATGGAGATACATACCTGTTTTCAGGATTGATTTACCTTTTTCATAATGTACCTATTATTAAAGGTGACTCACCTCTCTGTCGCACATAATTTTGAAGCTGTTTTGTACATAGGAAATCACCTACATGACCAACAGAAAGATCGAGAACCCAAATTTTGTATCTGCCTTTTTCAGAATCAAAGAAATGACTGTGTGAGGTAAATTTTTTGCAATATCAGTCATCAAAGTTAACAGATTTTATACTGTGTTTGATAACTTGCTTATATATTTGAATATTTTGCTATTGTTTTTTAAACTTGTGTTTATGAGTAGTATCCCATAGTCCTGCTGGAAGTTGGTGGAACAATTATGTGCTATTCGTTATATAAAGTTTATGCTAATTAGGTGTCCAGATTTTTGGCTGTATGTACCTATTCAACAGTCTTTGTAACAATTTTCAGTCTGTGCAGATTGAGCGGTTTGTATTATATTTCTGTTTTAACTGTCCAAAAAATTTAGAGGTTAGCTGCAATGTTGGGAATGAGTTTTGTGTTTATGTATATATACATAAGTTGATGCAAATTGGTCAGTGACTGGTTGACAGAACAGCTGGTCAAAACTTATTTACACCACTATAATAAAGGGGATGGGAAATATGCCCATTTCCTGCTATTGCGTGATCTTGGAAATGGAATATTTAAGTAGTGAGATGTATGTGGAAAACAACCCCACTTAGAGGGTGTAGGGCAAAAGCCCCTTGCAAAAACATTTTTTTTTACTTTTTGTTTGTAGTGCCAGCAATGTGTATTTTTTTTAATTAAATTTGTGTTAATAAAGACATTCATGGTTCCCACTCTAATGGACTTACTGCGCAACTGCAAAGCCAATAACAACTAGGGACTTAAACCTTGCTTGCAACATAGGTCATGTTGGAAGGACAGGTATGTGTCTCATAGTATTCCCCTTCTCTGGAACAGACCTTCCATCCATGTGAAGCAGAGCTCTTACCATACTCAAGTCAAGCATAACCTGGACTAGTGGATGGGAAATCGGAATTTCACCCCTGGTCTAGTGCTTTTCGTCTGATGCAAAGAGGCAGCCTAGCTTATAACCTCCAAGGCAAAAAAAAAAAGTGGGATACATTTGAGATGCATGGCTAGGCTTTTAAAGATCTCAGTGGTTGTTAGCCTAATACAGACCAATGACCTCTTATACACTGAATCACTGTACAGCATTTCTGTATCATTAAACTGTACATATTGCAGTACAGCATAAAACCATATTCCTGTGCTAATGGCTGTTTGTTCTTTTGAAAATGCACAATTCAAGATGTAACTAACCCACATGCTAAATATTTTTGTAAAATCAGTACAAGTAATTAACTGTTTTTTTTTTTTTTTGAGACTGGTGGGTTAAAATAAATCAGTTACACCCCTTACTGAAATACTGACAATAATTGTGTAAATCTTCCAACTGTGAGTATGAAAAAAGGCAAGTACTGGTAGCTACTCAGCCTGAAGAGTCCGTGCTTTCTGCCTGTAACCCCACTGACACAAAGTTCAGTGCACTGTGTGTATAGTTTCCACTGATAAACAACTCTATATTATAAACTTGGGTGCTTTGTACTTCCTGGGAATACACTGAACCAGTAGCTGCATAGCAACGGATTATACGAAAAGATAAATATGAAAGTCTTGTGGAGATAAACATTTAAGAAACAATTCCATACAAGCTTTATGAAAAGCATATTTTTTCTAATCATGATCAATTTCAGTATGATTTGTTTCTAAACAGCCTAAAAGAATGAGAAAATGAATGACGTGAAGCCGAGTGATTTATTCAGCAGTGCAGACTGACCAGCAAGGGGTCTCAATGACTTATACACTAGACATCTTTTCATTCAAATATATGTGTGAGAATGAGAGGGAGGATAGAAGAATGGTGAGGATGCAAGGAGTAGAGGTGGTGAAGGTGGATGAGTTTAAATACTTGGGGTCAATGGTTCAGAGTAACGATGAGTGTGGAAGAGAGGTGAAGAAGAGAGTACAGGCAGGCTGGATTGGGTGGAGAAGTGTCAGGAATGATTTGTGACAGACGAGTAACCAGTAAGAGTGAAAGGGAAGGTCTACAAGAGGGTAGTGAGACCAGCTATGTTTTATGGGTTGGAGAAAGTGGCATTGACAAAAAGGCAGGAGTTTGAGCTGGATGTGGCAGAGTTAAAGATATTAAGATTTGCACTGGGTGTGACGAGGGTGGACAGGATTAGGAATAAGTATATTAGAGGGTCAGTCCGGGTTGGAAGGTTTGGAGACAATGCCAGAGAGGCAAGATTACGTTAGTTTGGATATGTGCTGAGGGATGCTGAGTATTATTGGGAAAAAGATGCTAAGGATGAAGCTACCAGGTAACAGGAAAAGAGGAAGGCCTAAGATGAGGTTTATGGATGTGGTGAGAGAGGACATGCATGTGGTTGGTGTGACAGAGCAAGATGCAGGACAGGAAGAAATGGAAACAGGTGATCCACTGTGGCGATCCCTAACGGGAACAGCTGAAAGAAGATGATGATGACATGTTTTCATTCAAAGTAAAATTAAAGTTATGCACTTACTATAAATGTAGAACTCCATGATCCATGTCTGTCCACTTCAAACAGAAGGACTGATCACTGCAGACAGCACTGATTTGCTATCTTTATGCTTTCCTCAAAAGTTCAAACTCCTCCTATCAGTCACAAAATACACCTCACTTCTCTTCTTTCTCAAACCGAGTTTGCTAGCTGACTGCCTTCAGGTATTAGGAAAAGAATCAAACTCTTATCTGTCTAGAACGGACTATATGCCTTCCTTCCACTAAAGGGATGGTCGATTAGGCCAATATGGAAGGGACAAAATACAGCAGGAGTGGAAGAAGGAAGTGTATGTTGAAGTGTACAGAAGTGTATCACAAAGAATTATTGTTATGGTAACTAGGTAACTTTTGTGTTTGATATGATTAAATCAGTCCACTTCAAACAGAAGGACAATTTACCCAGTTATGAATTTTTTTTTTAGGTCCCCAGTGAATCTCATCTACACTGGCGCAGTCCCCAATGTCCCATGTCCACAATGGGTCTACCAGCATCCACTTACCCCCATGACTTGCTCTGGTGTTGCTGGGGTCAGTTGTGGATCTTAAGGGCATGCTGGGGTCTCAGCTGTTTGTGCTTCCATCTGTTTCTTTTTTTTTTATATGCCCTACCCACTTTTCACTTTCCTGCCCTCCACATTTGCTGGTTTGTCTGACAGCAACTGCCCTTTTTGAACCATGTCTCCCTTTATGGAACAACATCAGTGAACACCTATCCTATCCCCCATGATGGGCACACCCACCCCTCCATGCCACTCTATCAGACACCCAAGCTGCTCATCCAGTTATACAACTCAGGTGCCATCATTTAAAAATCATGGAAGATGGTGGCCACCATAAGAAGACCTAGATAACGACATCACATGAAGCATATAGTGCCTTGCAAAAGTGTGCAATGAAGCCATTGCTGCAGTAGCACAAATGTCATCTACTGACCAGCTTCTAAGAAAGGAGGTAGCCATAGATCTGGTTAAATGAGCTCTGGGTCTACCTGGAACTGTCCTATTACTACACAAGTAAAAATAAACAGTACAATCTGACAACCATCTAGACTAAGGTTACTTCAGAAATCTTCTGGCCTAGTCTATACATAACAAAGGAAATACAATGCTGATCAGTGTCTGTGTGATTTTTAGTCATACACAAATAGAATCTCTTCTTTGCAAACTTTTAGGAAGTGCAACTTATACTTAAATTTTCTTTTGAAAACAAATCAGGGAAGAAAACTGGTAGACTAATTCATTGAGGTTAAAATCCAAAGCTACTTCAAGCATGAAGGCAAAGTTCATTCATAAGGTTACATTATCTTTACAAAATGTAAGATACAGAGGTCAGAAAGAGTGTTTCTAATTCCGAAATATGTCAAGCTGATGCTACTGCTACTACAAACAAGGTCTTCCAATATTTTAACAATATTGCCACTGGTTAAATGCTTGAACTTATCAACTCTTCTACAATAAAGCAGAGGTCCACTAGATGAACCAAGTCCATCAAAGATTTTATAATTTTTTGAGATGGTAGAGTGAGTTAATGCCTTGGTGAAAATCAGAAACAACTACTAAATGTACCATTAGAGAGAAAAAATTATCACCCTTATCAATGATGAACATCAGGAATAGGTTCATAGGTAGGTACTAGGCTATCAGCCCTAGGGCCCATACAAGCCTAGCCAAAAAATGTACCCTGGCTTTCGCCACCCAAGAAAATTATTTTCCTGTGCCCCTGTCGAGCAGAGCCACAGAAGTGATCCTTGAGGTGAATTTCCCATTTCCCATCCAATCATCAAGATTTGTCTTGAAGAGTGCTAATGAGGAGCTCTGTTTGACATAGATAGGTAGTCTGTTCCAGAGTATGGGAAGTCTCTGAGACAGGAATCTATCCCTCCAGCATGTTCTGTTTATTGTAGTGACAAGGTTTAGGTCCCTAGAGCATGTAGCTTGGAGGGATTGGGATTTCTTTAAGTGGAGCATGTCCAACAGCTCTGGGTTTGACATAGCTTTGTATGTTAGGCAGAGATCGCCCCTGAGTATGCGATAGGGGTAAAGCTGTGGTTTTTTGAGACGATCTGCATAGGGCATCTGTTTGAGGCCAGTAATCCTCTTTGTGAGGTATTTCTGTGGTCTTTCCAGTTGTTGTAGATGTCTTGTGAGGTACATACCAAAAGGGGCGTTGTACTCTATAATGGGTCTAATGAGTGATGAGTAGCGGGAAACAATGACCTCTTTTTTTCTGGATGAGAATCCTTTTGTGATGAGAATGGCCATGTAGAAGGATTTCCTGACCACTGTGGCGATGTGATTATCAAAGGAGAGACTACTGTCCACCTGTGTCCCAAGGTCTCATCACATTTTCAGCATTAAGTAGACTACCAGCTATGTGTTAGTTGAAGGGTACAGAGTTTTTACCAAAGGGGATGTCAATACACTTTTTGGCATTGAGCTTCAGGCCATGGCTTTGGCACCAGGTATTTGTCCTCGTGAGGCCCTTTTGTAGTTTGTCCACATCATTAGGAGTTTCGATTATGGCTCTTAGTTTGCAGTCATCTGCAAACTTTGTTAGCCAAAGACCTTCTGTGTTGGCCTGCACTTCAGAGAAGTAGATACCAAACAGGAGAGGACCAAAGACTGAACCCTGTGGTACTCCACTTGTCACTGGTCTGATGCCGGATTTGGAATCCGCTACTTTCACAGTGTGGGTTCTGTCAGTGAGCCAGTTGGCAACCCATCTTGTGACATAGGGATTTATACCTAGTTTAGTGAGCTTATCTATAATTCCAGAGTGGGGGATGGTGTCGAGATCTAGATAAGCTGTGTGAACCATTTTACCCTCATCTATGGCTTTGGTGACTGCTTCAAAGAAGTCAATCAGGTTTAGGAGACATACCCTGCCTTTTACAAATCCAAACTGGGTAGGGTCTAGAGTTTGGAGATTACCAATGCCTTTGTTTAGGAGTTCCACGATGATATGTTCCATGGCCTTGCAGACCAGGCTCGTCAGGCTAATGGGGCGGTAGTTCCCAGGGTCCGTAGTGGCTCCCTCTTTGTGGAATGGGATAACCATCATGGTGCGCCATTCAGTGGGTACAAAGCCTGAGATGAGGCTATGATTGAACATGGTACTTAGGTAGGGTGCCAGTTCATTCTGTAGTTCGTGTAGAACGCAGACTAGGATATTGTCAGGTCCCATGGATGCTGTGTTCTTGGCTTTGGAGAGTGTGTTTTTTACCTGTGCAGCCGTGATTATTGGAACTTTGCATTATTGCGGTATAGAGATGGGCCTTCTAGGGGGTGAGAGGGGGGTAAAGTTAGCACTGAACCTATCTGCTAGGACGTTGGCAAGATCAGTTGGTTCTGTATATTTAGTGCCATTGTGCTGTAACTCAGAGCATATCTGAGTGTTCCCATTTAGATTCTTGACATAGCTATAGAATGCTTTGTGGTTGTCTTTAGAGTCAGTGGCAATTTTGTTTTCGTAACTAGCTTTGGAGGATTTTATGAGGGATCTCAGCTTCTTACTGAGGTTGACCAGGGAGTTCATCCAGTCATGGGATTTTACTTTTTTTTGCAACAGTTTCTTTCTTCTGTTGTAGAGTTTGTTTATGGCAGAGGACCACCAGATTGGCTTCTTTTTTTTTGGAGGATAACATCTTGGTTCTATTAGGGATAGCATGATCCATGCACTCGTGTAAGTGCTTATAAAGTGCATTTGTGTAGGATTTGGCAGTCATACCTCTATTGTCCGTCTGCATGGGTGTCATGAAGTTTGCCACTTCTGTCTTAAGAAGTGTGAAGTTGGCTTTGGAGAAGTTTTTTATGATGGTTTCCCTAATTGGGGCTGGGGGTGGGCTGTGGATGTATAGGCTGATTAGCTTGTGGTCGGATCTGACCAACGAGGAATTGACTTCTGGTGTGGAACATCGGTTTATATTTATTTTTTTAAGTATCTACTTCCTGCTTCGCGGGCGAGAGAAAAAAAGCTTATCCAAATAATCTTGTTTACCTTCTAGTAGAGGATTTCTGGTCTGCTGTTAGGCTCTGAGTCACCCTAGGAGGTTGAACAGACCCCTGGCCATCAAAGGAAATGGGACAACAATGCAGTTAATCTGAGCCACTGCAGAATATGGTGAAACTTGCCAGACAAATAAGATAGGAGACCTGGGTGGGACTCTAGAAGAAAGTACAGAGCTACTTTTTGAAACTGTTTCACTGTAGCAAAAGATGACAAGGGTTACAGGTTGGGAGCATGCTGCAATACTTGACAGATGTTAACCCCATTACATGCTGTACTCAGTACAGATACACAATAAGGAAAATGTTTTCCATTTTAAAAGATAAAAATTTTCTACTGCTGGGTTTTGTGGCATCCTGTATACTGTGTAATTTTCCTGAAAACTAGTTCTAACAGAGTATCAGGCTGACAGCATACAAGCTGTCAACCTATAGCTCTTCATGCTTCACTGCCCCAAACACCCTTCTTACTAGAGCAGAAGGGTAGAGATTTTTAGGAGGTGTAGAGGTTCATCTTTCCGCTGCTGGATCAACCTAGGTAATAATTGTTGTTTTGACCACAGAAAGCCCAGTGGTCTGTCCAGCTGTTGCATGTCTCTGGTGAGGTTCATGCAAAAGACAGCATTACACTGTATTACTCTTCTGATGAGATTGACTACAGTGCTGTCATACAATCCTGAGATCTGCATGTGATGGCATGTCTTATAATGTGCACCACATATATGTACTGGAAAACATTAAAGAGAAAAGTTATAAAGTAATGACACACATTGCAGTTCCTGACTTCACAAACCTTACAAGAGAATATACTAAAAAGTACTGCCATGATTATGCTATCCACTGTATCATTTCATAAGACAATTATAACGGACAGGTACAATATATATATATATATATATATATATATATATATATATATATATATATATATATATACACATATACATATACACACATATATATATATATATATATATATATATATATATATATATATATATATATATATATATACATATATACACATACCTAAACATATATTTGTACGAGTTCATGTCATTTGTCGCAGATGTGTTGAGTCGGCGATCTCGTCTTGGTGATGTGGTCGTCGGTAATGTGGGTTTTCAGGGAACGGACCTGAACCCTGCGCTATATACATACACATATTATATATATATATATATATATATATATATATATATATATATATATATATATATATATATATATATATATATATATACACACGCCATGAACTCATACAAACATATGTAGACGACATCGCCGACTCAACACATCCCCAACAAAGGTAAGTGTATGTATTACAGAATGGAATCTATTCCAGTTTCCGTAATACAGTTAAAAAATAAACAAAAATGTGAATAGCGGGGGAAAGCCCCCTGCATCCCCCCCACACACACCCCTACTTAAATATACCAACTCCGAGATCACACCACATTGGGGAAATGGGAATACATCTCATTCCGCACTACTCACCATTGTCGGAGATGTGATTAGTCATCAATCTCGTCTCAGTGATGGGGTTGTCTGTATCATGGGTTTTCGTGGAACTGACACTAACACATTTGTATATATACACACAACATTGCACACACATGCAAACATTCAGACATATAAAGACATGTATAGTCATCCATATTACACCCACAAACACACATATGTAAAACCTGTGTGCAAGCACAACACATATGTATACATATATATATGTGAACACATGTGTACATGTACATGCAATACGCACCTATGTACACTCAAATTGATATATGCACCATGCCTTCACACATATATGTTTAGACACACACACATAAGTAGATACACATATGTAAATATACATACAAATATGTGGATATAACCTCCCACACACACATATATATATACACATCTGTACACATATATAAATATTTACACACATGCACATATACAGATGCAAACACACACATACTAATATGTATACAAACTAATACATACACACACATTATATATATTATATATATATGGGTCCCCTTTAAAACATCTAAAACCCATAACATCTAATTTCATAACATTGAGACCAGAACATCTAAAACCTAAAACGTCTAAAACTCATATCAAATTTCATAATATCGAACACTAAAAATCACAGGAAAATAACATCCCCTACACATATAATGACACCAAACTACCAATCATACTTTTTACTATGTTTCTGCAGGGGGAGTTGATACAGTGGGGTGGGGTTAGGAAATTAACTTTTTCCTACTGTAGTGCAATCTTGGAGATGGTATATTTAATTTACAGGGGGAGTGTGGGGGGCAGAGTTTGGTGCCGTTGTATGTGGAGGGGATGTTATTTTCCTGTGATTTATAGTGTTCAACGTTATGAGTTTTAGATGTTCTGGTCTCAATGTTATGAAATGAGATGTTAGGGATTTTGGATGTTTCAAAGTAGACCAAATATATATATATATTTGTTAACTGGGAGTGTTCGAATGGACGTAGGTCCATTTTCAGCAGAGGCCCGGGGAGAAAAGCTCCACAGTTAAAATAAACAGACAGTAGTTACATTGCATTACATAGCGATTAACAATTTAACATAGCAATTACTTACAACATACTTACAGATGAAGAACATAGTACATCAGTAGACAATTAGAATCTTTTATCTGTGACATATATATATATATATAATTTTGTTTTATAAGCGGGACTATATAGCTATCATGTGAATGTATATATTGTTATGGCCAACAAAGAACTTTTAAGCATTTTAGAACTTGTATGACGACACCAAGGTTGCTAGAAGAGAATACAACTGTTTGTGACTTAACACATATTGTTACTCTTATTTTAACAATGGGAAGAAGACAGGACGTCAAACTATAAGTGCCATGATTTAGTTGACTTTCAAGCACACATTTCACTTACTTTCAGTAATTAATGAAACCCATGTTCTTACCTCCCAGGCAGCACAACACCTGAAAAAACTAATAAGTACATTTTATATTTGCAGACAGAACTAGACTATAGCATCTAATACATAGAATATTACAACTTGAATTGTACTACTGTACCTCTATGAAAGTCTAATTTTCAGAAGCTAGATAACAATTGTGCTAGTAAAATACATGCATATTCAGTGTGTATACGAATATGTGCAGATATTAATAGATTTTTTTTAAATATATTTAGAATGCAGAGGACAGTAATAATAAAACAATACCACAGAACTGGTATTCTGCTTTATATTTTCACACTGTGGGTGTACTTTCCTAATTTGTGATGAAAATTTCTTGTCTCAGGTATAAGTGTCTGCTGATATTTGGGTTTAAGGAATTGTGGGATAGGGTTAGAAACGGAAACATTGCTGTAATATCTTCATGAAAGTTTGAAGTTAGGAACAGTTTACAATGCAGATGGCTTTTGATTACGGAATCTACCTCTGGAATACAGATTAACATACTGTACGGTGCATAACTGAAGCAAAAAATAATTAAACTTCCTTTCAGCTACTAGAGAACAGCCATAAAGTAGGAACAATATCCACAAGAGTAATCTGGATATCTATAGGAAAGAAAAAAAGATGTTAGACGTAGTCTAAAAAAGGAGGAAGCACCCACCCTTGACATAGCCGCAACTAACAAGAGAGAAGGAGTTCCACAAAATAAAGACTAGTGGATCCAGAACTGCAAGAGCTAAACAAAATGTCTGAAATCCAAGAAGCTAGATAAAGTATACAGTGAAGTGATGATAATGAGCGACTAAGGGAATATAACAAAAGACATGAGAAGTTGTTTTGTTCTGCATGTTTTGTTAATTTGAAAAGTTGTACTTTTACCCGTTGAATTACTTGACATATTTCTTCTCTTATCAATGTATAACTGATTTGTTATTCTACTCATTCCTCATATCATCGAATATTTGGAGTATTCTAGTAATTTTTTGTTGTATTATTATGTTCATCATATATACTGGAATCTGTTTACTACATCTTATGTGTATTGTATTTGCTGTACTGTCTTAGTATAACTAAATTACTGGAGCTTTTCTCCCCATGCTTCCACTGAAAATGGACCTGGTCCAGTCGGAATTGCCCAGGTAACAAATGTAAAATAAAATAAACAAATAAATAAAGTTAGAAAATGCCCTGTCAACCCATTTGGGTGATATCAAAAGATTAAGAGATTAGGGAGTGAACACACAGTGTGATTAGCAGAGAAGGAGGTCATGCAGGAAGAAATGATGGAAAAAAATGAAGGAAAATGGAGACATAGAATTATGCAAAAATTTGAGGTTCACTGGAAGTAAAGACTGCAAGAGGTACATGGCAGTGGAACTAAATAAGTGGATGGGCATATCCTGGGCAAAATGTTACTGGATAGAGTGCGGGCAGGATTAGCTGCCTATTTGCCAAGACCAATAAATAGTAATATAAGCGAATACATATAAGTTAAAGGAGAAAGTGCTGAGTGAACTCTGGAAAAGGGAATATTTTGCTGGTGAGTTGAAAGAACAGTATTTGCTGATCAGGATTATTCAATGAATCTAGTCAGAAAAGGAACAGGTATGGGCTACTCTTCACAGAGTATAGGGCTTTAAAGCTGACTTATCCTGCTGTGTTAAAAGTCTTTTTCCTGAAAGAAATAAAATGATTCCTGGAACCAGAAGCAGTGTTGGCTGTGACTGATAAGTACCAGCAGTTTTTTTCCCCAACATAATGGCTATAAGAACTTGTGTGATAGAGGGATAGCAGAAGGGAATTGACAAATGAAAGTAGAGAGGAAGATAGTCAAACCTTTCCCATTCTTTCACAAAAAAGCAAGAAAATCAAAGAGATGGAAAGGAATTCCAAGAGAATGAGTGACACCTGACAAGTTAGCATAATGAAAGGGCAGGCCGTTTATCTGATGATGAGCTGCAGGAAGAGGAAGAGGAACAATAACAAACAATCTTGATGTTTATAAAGAAAATAATGCTTATTATGATCTGTAAAGATGTCTGGGAGTCTTGTTATTCTGTATATATATATATATATATATATATATATATATATATATATATATATATATATATATATATATATATATCTACTTTTTTTAATCGAAATATCATTATTTCAAACAAGAAGAGTATGAACTTACTTTCGTGAAAGAGCACTTCAACGAAAGTGTACTTTCGCGAATTCCAGTTCAGCTGACCGGCAATAAAAATACAACAGAGCACTACAGTGGGGATAAGGGAGTATACCCTGTTTCCCAACTGTAGTGGGATCTTGGAGTTAGTATATACAATGCAGCAGGGGGGTGGGGGGTGCAGGGTGGCCTGCCCCCTGCAAATGGAGTTGTTTTCTATTTTTATTGCCAGTTCACTGAACCAGAATTCGCAAAAGTGCACTTTTGTGAAATTAAGGTCTTACTTTTCTTGTTCAAAATAATGCTATTTCGATCAAAAAGAAGTAGTAGACCTATTGCAGATATCACTCACAGAGAGACATGCACAGACACATACATATCACACACAGACACACATACTTATCAGTGACACTAAATGAAACATTTCTCCCAGTGATCCCTGAACAAGCACTTGTACTGACACCAAGAGTGACATTTCCCCAAATGACTCTAGCAGTGGTTTGTCCATGTACGAACAAGCACTTCACTGACACTAAATGCAACATTTTCCCAAAGAATCCCTTCAGTAGTTTATCCATGTATGCCCAAAAGCACTTGCTGCACTTCAATGTACCAAAATGAAACAATTCCCCCAGCAATCCCTTCAGTACTTTGTCATCACAAGAATTTCACTAAAACTAAATGAAACATTTCCTCAGTGACCCCTTCATTAGTTTGCCCTTGTCTGTATAAGCACTTCAGTAATAGCAAAATGCAACGTTTCTCACAATAGTCCCTTCGATAGTTTGTGCATGTATGCCCAAGCACTTCACTGCGACTAAATGAAACATTTCCCCCAGTAACCCCTTCATTAGTTTGTCCCCGTCTGCACAGCACTTCACTGACACCAAAATGATTCTTTTTCCTGTTGACCCCTTCTGTAGTTTGTCCATGCCTTTACAAGCACCTCACTGACACCAAATGAAACACTTCTCCTAGTGGTCCCTGCACAAGCTTTACTGACACTAAGTGTAAGATTTCCAACAACCACAGCAGTAGTTTGTCCATGTATGCGTAAGCACTTTACTGATGTCAAATGCAGCATTTCTCCAAACGATGCCTTCAGTAATATGTCCATGTTTGCATAAGCATTTCATTGACACCAGATGAAACATTTCCCCGGTGACCCCAGCAGTAGTTTGTCCAATCACTTCATTCACATGGAATGAAACATTTCTCCCAACAGTCCCTTTGGTATTTTGGCCATGCATGCCCAAGCACTTCCACTGTCACCAAGTAAAACATTTCCCTAATGACCTCTTCATTAGCTTGTCTATGCATGTCCATGCACTTCACTGACACCAAATGAAAGATTTCCTCTATTACCACTACTGTAGTCTATCCATGTATATACCAGCACTGCAGTGACATCAAACAAAACATTTCTGCCAGTGTCCCTATACAAGCACTTCACGGTCACGAAAATGAAACATTTCCCCATATAATCCATTCAGTAATTTGTCAATGTCTGCAAAAGTACTTCAGTGACAACAAAGGAAACATCTCCACCAATAATTACCACAGTAGTTTGTCCATGTATATCCAAGCACTTCTCTGACATCAAATGAATCATTTCCCCAAGATGCTTTCAGTAGTACAGCCACGTTTGCATGTATGTCCACTTGACTGACCCCACCTCTACTGTACTTTGTTCACATATGCACACGCATTTCATTGACATCAATTGAAACTATACTAATATACAAAGTAGCAGACAAGAAGAGAAACACCATATTCACTGTTAGTAGACAATTGTATTACACATCACTTTACATAACTTGTTCTACTGCAGATTGCATTGCATGATATTTCTTGTGACTTGTGGTAGTTATAAAAGTATAATTTCATAACTAAAACTTAAGTATTAATAAGGACACACTGAAATTCACCTTACTTCATATTTCTGACACATGATGAAAATAACTGTATTTACCACAAGCTTAAAATGATGGTTAACACCTGCTCCTGTTTTACTACAGAGAGTCCTTATTTAGGTAACTGCATCCTGGAGGGGGACTCATAAAATAGCCAATGGCTTGATAATTTACAACAAATGTATTTTCAAAGTTTCCGAAAATTGTTGTATAAAACAATCTGCATCTGAAATATTAAATGTAAAAACAGAAACAACTCAAAACTCTGTAAGAATGAGTTTTTATTTGGAAAAAATATAAATAAGTGTGCTTTGCACTGGTTGCATATATGCTTTGTCTTGACAACTCTCTTGTTTCCATTAAAAAAAAAAATTACCCAGTGTGTATATTTGAAAAGGTGGCTACTTTAGTGCAAACACAATTATACATTCACTGTATCTTATTCCTACCTAGCCCATGCCAAAACAATATATTACCAAACAACATACCTCTCAACTGTCCAGATTTTCAGACTGTCCAGATTTTTGACTCCCATTGTTGGTCTATTCCTCACAAAATGTGTGGCTTTCTGTCTGATCACGGATGATTGAAGTAACTAAATAATGACAATTATTTGCGTTTTATCTTCATATCATCCAGGAAATGCATGCTTATACAAATCCTGTTATTTTAGCAACTTTCTAAATTTATAAAATAAATATTTAAAATCTGTCCCTATTTTGGGGCCTTTGTCCACCCATTATTTTAGGCTCTGTTCAGATTTCTTGTACTAAGAGGTTGAGGTATGCCAAACAAGCAACACTGTGCAGTTACTTCCCAGTAAGATAGAAGCAAGCGGCGTTCTGAAAATGCATTAAGTACTCTGCCACAAATGTTATCATACAAATACATTCTTTTACCAATATTGCTTTGGTAAAGGAATATGCTGCAACATGTAAAATGATGGCAAAATAACATCAATAGAGGTCATGAACCTTATTAATTATAGATACATTTGCACTTGTAATAGCATTACATTAAAAAAGGCACGTATAATGCAAAGACAGGAGAACATTTTATTAAAACAAATAGTGCTAAGATGACATCGTACATGTCATTGCACATGTCAGAGTGAAGTATGAAAGGATCTGAAAGTGTCCAGTGATTGTTTTAATAAAGTATTTCCCTGCCTTTTCATTATGCATGTGTCATGTACTGTAGTCTTCTTGTATTTACCCTGTTAATGGACCTATTAGTTGTCAGGTCAAATGCCTTAAAAAAAAAAAAAAAAGGCAGAAACATTAGCTTGCTCTTAGTAATGCTCCAGAGTAATTTTAATAAGTTAAAATATACTTGCGATTCCTTCTTGCCGTTTTACCGGCAGGCGTTATGGAAATGGTAAACAAGAATAAAACTGCAACCTGCTGTGTGCAAAGCTGATTGCTGCACTGAAATGGCACCATGTGAACATTTAAAGATATTTTAACTTATAAATTCACCAATAATTGTACTAAAATACACAGAAATCCCGTGTAATGCAGGAGAAGCACGGTTAAAAGATAGAGTGAGCACTTTATTATTGCAGCTTATTGTAGACGCTTCTGTCACACTGTTTCCGTATATTCTGAAATTGAATGGGTTTTCTTCATTATATCCTTGACTTTGCCCAGTCCTTCTAATTTTTTTTAGTTTTTAATAGTAAACCACTTTCATTTTTATACTTCAAATTATTCTAAAAATGCATATAGATGCAAAACTAGTTATCTGTTAGCTTTGTAAAGCAGATTGCAGTAATGAAAAAAAAAAGTGCCCAGTTTTGAATCTTAATTTTCTCTGTCCGCAACTCTTGAGCTGATAAGTTGAGAGGTAAATGTGCGGTATGCAAACAAATAAATTAGAAATATTAATGTGTTCATACCTATGCTTCAGACCCTCCCAAGTCCTTGCAGCTGCAGTTTCATCGGCAAGCACTTTTACTGCAATACCGCTTTGGCAACAGTAAACTAGTCTTACTTTGTGTGTTGTCGGCATAACTACTGGTTGATTTGTAGTGATACAAATTAAATGTTTACAGCCTTTTAGCTATACATCTGCCCATGCTTTCAATAACCTACATTAAATAATATAAAAAAGTGGACCTAATTACTGGAACAAACAGTGAGAACTTTAGTTTTTGGAGTCCATAAAGGAGTATTTTTTATGCAGAAACTGACAGGGTAGAACTAGCAAACTCGTGATTGTAAAGGTATCTGAGAGGAACGCAAAGTCAAAGATGAGTGCACACTGGGACCTAAAACAAAATTGGAACTGCAGAATCACAGGATATTGAAAGTAAAATGATACTGTGGATGTGAATTTACATGACATCATTAAAATGGGCGTCACTCTGGTCAGATTAAATGCGACCCGAATTTTAAACACTGGGATTGTCCCTTTAAACATTTTACTGAATCTATAATTGCCCTTTCCAAGTAGCAAACCTCTACTCCTGATACCAAACCAGCCAAGTCTACAACCAGCCATGCCTCATTCTCTTTCTCCCCTGTTCCTACAGCCACTATAAAAAACTACTCCAGAAACTTAAAACCTACTACACTTGCTGTAGATAACTTACCCAGTGAAGATCTCAAAATTGCAGAGGAATTTGCAGCCTTCCCACTATTCAATCCTTATAAATAGATTCATTCTCGAAAACAAGGTCCCTCAACTGTGTACAATTTCCCATCTAATCCCACTTCATAAAGGGCTCTACAGAACTGACAAACTATTGGCCAATTGCTATTCTTTCAGCTCTTTCTAAGCTACTTGAAATGTGTTATTCATCTTCAGGTCATAAAATTCTTACTAACAAATAACCTTCTCTCAAACACTCAGCATGGATTTCATCCATCACATAATACCACTGCAGTGCTCTTATCCTTCACTAATACAGTAAACCATCACAGGAATAACAACTTTGTATCTGCCATCTTTTTAGACTGGTCAAAATATTTTGATATGGTCTCCCATTCCAATTGCGCTTGCAATTTAAAGTTTGCCCTGTTTGTTGCATTTACCTGTTGAGGCTACACACTCGAGTGCACTAGCCTGTGTTACATATTTATTGTATTTTCCTGCTGTTGTTGCAAAAAAGAAAAAAAAAATATCCTGGTTTCCCATCTTTCCTGACCTAGAGTAGTCCAAATACAGGCTTTGCTGTATTCTGGACTTTTGGAAAAGTTCCTGTGTTGCCCATTTCCTTTCTTGGATAAAGGGAGGCTTCTTTGTTCACCAGTGGCAGTGGGGAGCTTAGAGCAGCCTATCTATCCTTGGAGGAGTGTTCCCAGCACAGGAATCTGGTAGTCTATTGGCCGTTTTGGGCCAATTTCTAGCTCTTTCAAGTCCCCCTGTATAAAACCCACTTTGGCACGTTTTTTGCGCTTGTTACTACTCAGCCAAGCTCCTCGTGGTCCTGCAGAGTGGTGCTAGCAGCAGAGAGGCTAAAAAAGCGACTGCTAACCTGATAAGTGCTTTTTTTTTGCTGCTACTACCTGTGCGACTGTCCGATCTAGCTAAACTGCAAGTATTTCTGCTTCTTGAACTGTTTTAAACTGTTTAAAGTTGTTTTTGCACCTGCACTTTTAAAAGTTTGCCCTGTTTGTTGCATTTACCTGTTGAGGCTACACACTCAAGTGCGCTAGCCTGTGTTACATATTTATTGCATTTTTCTGCTGTTTGTTGCAACAAAAGAAAAAAAAAAATTATCCTGACCTAGAGTAGTCCAAATACAGGCTTTGCTGTATTCTGGACTTTTGGAAAGTTCCTGTGTTGCCCAGTTCCTTTCTTGGGTGAAGGGAGGCTTCTTTGTTCACCAGTGGCAGTAGGGAGCTTGGAGCAGCTTATCTGTCCCTGGAGGAGTGTTCCCAGCACAAGAATCTGGTAGTCTATTGGCCGTTTTGGGCCAATTTTTAGCTCAAGTCCCCCCTGTATAAAACCTGCTTTAGCACGATTTTGCGCATAGCGCAGCATTGGGCAATACCGCTTAATTAGGTTTAAACCATTCTCGGCTCCATAAAGTCTGCTCTTCACTTTTTCCCTTAGAACTGATCTAGTTCTCATAATAAACACCCTATTCTAAAGCCTGGCACTTGCTCACTAAAGCAATTATATAAGTCAGCACTAAAAAATTAAAAGCACTACACCCTCACAAACTCCCCTTGAGTACCTTGTTTCCCATTGGCCCTTTTTTCAATTATAAAGGAATTCCCAATACTATTCTAGCATGTCCAAAGGTCAGTTGTCAATCTCCTCTCTGGTCCAGCTGGTGAATCTGGGAATCTTGAGGCAATGTTACAACTGCCTCATGTACACAGACAACCCTCTCCTCCTCCCAACAAATTCCAAACACGTGAGAGATGCAACCATATAGCCAAACTGGAGGCTAAGCTCTCTCAACTCAGTACTGGCGTAACCAGTCAGGAGGAGAAGGAAACCACACTCACTACAATTCCAGTCTCACATAGACCTACCACGACAGCAAACCAAACACATACACACAAAAACATACTCGGAGGCTCTAAATAAAAATCTGCCTAAGCAACAGAGACCTCCAAAGCAGACACCCAAGCAACCGCTACCCCAAAACAAAACACGTGCAACACATAGCTCACAAAGCCAGTGTGCCAAACAGTCACAGCCCTTAAGGCTAAACAACACACCTGATACACTTGTAATAGGTGACTCTATCATCAGGCACACAGACGTCCCGCTCACCAGGCTGAACAAGGAGAAGGTCATGGCGAGCTGCCTGTCGGGCGCTAGGATCAGCCACATAACACAAGCACTCAGGTCACTCCAAGGCAAGTACAAATATGACTCCGTCATTGTTCATGCGGATGTGAATGACCCGAGACGTACCTCCCTGGACTACATGAAAAGAGACATAGAGGAGCTCTCTGAGCATGTAGCCCAGGCCGGTATGACCCTGACCTTGAGGAGCATCTTACCCTCACCAAGAATGATGCCACAATATGAAGACAAGATGATCAATTTCAACAATTGGCTTAAGTATTGGTGTCATTCAAAGGGGATCCAATGCCTGTCAGCCTGGGATGACGTGCTCGACAAGTCACGATGCTTCGCTAAGGACGGCTTGCACCTGTCACCTCTGGGCTTTTGGATATTGGCAAAGACTCTTGCCACCCCTATAGTGCCATTTTTAGGCAAGGCTCAAAAGACAAACCCACCTCCATAGGTATCACAAGGGATAAGAAACTAAGAGTAATGCTACTCAATGCCAGAAGTCTAAACCTCAAGATGCACGCACTCAAAACTCTCCTTAGCATGGAGAACATCAATATCTATGCAGTAACAGAAACCTGGTTCAAGGCTCCCGAGAGCACCCCAGCACTACCAGGTTATACCTCATACCATGTTTTTCAGCCCCAAAACTTGGTCCAAACCACAAAAGGAGGGGGAGTATCAATATTCGTCAAAGATACCCACACCTCCAGGTTGGTGGCACAGCACGAAGCATCAGAGACTATCCATGTGCAACTAACAGTGGGTAAAACTGCCTTCCAGTTTATAGCCTGCTACAGACCACCCTTCCAAAACCAGGAACCCCACTCGGCCTTCCTGAGAACACTGGAAAATATGAAGGTCTCTCCAAACACCATTATATTGGGCGATTTCAACTACCCAAACATAGACTGGGAACATTACTCTAGCTCCAACACCCTAGCCCAAAGGTTCCTAGAATTTATAAATGCAAATTCTATGGAACAGCTTGTTACCACTCCCACAAGAGGGGAAAACATACTGGACCTGATCATCACCAACATGGGGACTCTATGCTCCAGACGAGAAGTGTATCCCTCACTGGTAAGATCAGACCATAAACTAATCTCACTAGATATTCACATCCCGACCCCAGCCCCTGCCCAGAAAACCACAGTGAAAAACTTCTCTAAAGCAAATTTCACACTCCTCAAAACTGAGGTGGAATCCTTCAAAACCCCCGGGCCTGTGGAAAATACGTCCCAGACCGCAGAATCCTTTATAAACGCATTCTATGAACACCTTCAGGAATGCATGGATCATGCAATCCCAAACAAAACCAACACCCAGTCCTCCAAAGGCAGGCGTCCTGTCTAGTTGACCCCAGCCATAAATGAACTATATAATAGAAGGAGGAAGCTACTACATGATAGAGCAAAATCCCAAAAAGGGAAAGCATCTCTGATCAGTATTAGCAAAAAAACTACGGGCACTCATAAAATCATCTAAGGCCAGCTTCGAGAGAAAAACTGCACAGGACACTAAGGATAATCACAAGGCTTTCTTTAGTTATGTTAGAAACCTGGGTGGGAATTCCCAGATATGCTCAGAATTAGTCCAAAATGACAATACACCAAACCCACAGACATTGCCAACATCCTAGCTGACAGGTTCAGCGCAAACTTCTCCCCCCCTTCCCCACCAAAAGGGCAAATATCTATCCCAGCAGAGTGCTGCCCCCCTGACATCTCAGATGCTCAGGTAAAAGCCACCCTCTCCAAAGCAAAAAACACAGCATCAATGGGACCAGACGGTGTCCCGGGCTGTGTCCTACATGAACTCCAAGACAAACTAAACCCAAACATACTGTTCAATCTCAGCCTTACTACAGGATATGTACCCAAAGAGTGGCGTACAGCAACAGTGGTCCCTCTCCACAAAGGTGGTGCCTCAACGGATCCTGGAAACTATCGCCCCATAAGCCTAACTAGCTTGGTCTGCAAAGCTATGGAAAGGATCATCATGGACCTCATAAATAAAGATATTGGGGACCTACAAACACTGGATCCTACCCAGTTCAGCTTTGTTAAGGGCAGCTCCTGCCTCTTAAACCTGGTCAATTTCTTTGAAACAGTCACCAAGGCCATTGACGAGGGGAAGGTGGTCCACACAGCCTACCTGGACCTCGCAAAAGCATACAATACCACACTCGGGCATTATAGATAAGCTCACCAGCTTAAACATAAACCCCTATGTCACTAGATGGGTTGCAAACTGGCTCAAGGACAGAACCCACATGGTTAGAATTGCTGGAGCCATGTCAGACTCCAAACCAGTTACAAGTGGCATCCCACAAGGCTCAGTCCTGGGACTTCTCTTGTTCAGTATACGTTTCTCTGAGGTATAGGCCAACACAGAAGGACTGTGGCTGACCAATTCACAGATGACTGCAAACTGGGCACCATAATCAACTCTCCAGCCAACACAAGCATCCTACAAAAGGGCCTCATAGAAACAGACAAATGGTGCTAGAGCCATGGCCTCAAGCTAAATGCCAAAATGTGTATAGTCATCCCTTTCGGCAAAAACAAAGTGCCCACAAATTACCACATAGATGGTAATCCATTAAGTACGGAAGAAGTAATTAGGGACCTGGGGACCCAAGTTGATAGCAATCTCTCATTTGACAACCACGTGGCCAAAGTTGTTAGAAAATCATTTTATATAGCCCACCTAATCATGAAGGGATTCACATCTAGATCAGGGGAGGTCATTGTGCCTCTTTACTCATCCCTCATCAGGCCCATAATTGAGTACAATGCCCCTTTTGGGATGTACCTTACCAGACACCTGCAGCAACTGGAAAGACCCCAAAAGTACCGCACCAAGAGGATCAAAGGGCTCAAACAGATGCCATATGCTGCTTGGTTAAAGAAACTCCAGCTCTACTCAGTGGCATATCGCCTGCACAGAGGCAATCTGTGCCTGACGTATAAAGCCATGTCCAACCCAGAATTAATGGACATGTTGCACCTCAGAAAATCCAAATCCCATTGAGCTACACGCTCGAGAGACTTGAACCTCAGCACTGAAATAAATAGGACATGCTGGAGGGACAGATTCATAACCCAGAGGCTCCCTTCACTCTGGAATAAAATCCCAGTCCAGGTTAGGCAGAGTCCCTCATTGACTCTCTTCAAGAGGAACCTTGATGAGTGGATGGGAGATCGTAGATTTACTCCGGGTATCACTTCTGTGTCACTGTTAGACAGATGCACAGTATACTAACCTCAAAAAAGGGCATAGCAAAATTCATTTTAAAATGGGTGGCGAAAGCCAAATACACTCTGGCTAGGCTTGTAAATGCCCTAGTGCAGATAGCCTGGCATGAACCTATAAACTAATACATGTAGTAACTGAACTATCCTTTTCACCATCTGCCACAGCATGGTTTCATAACTATTTATCTCTCCGTCAACAATCTGTTCTATGGCAGGGTGACCTATCTCCACACCTTCCTTTATCCATTGGTGTCCCCCAAGGATCTATCTTGGGCCCTCTCCTTTTCTCCCTCTTTACTAATAATCTACTCACAGCTACTCCACATGGTTCTATAATACAGCATGCAGATGATTCAACACTTACCTGTGCTGCCACTTCTCTATCAGCTCTTCATTCTCAAACACAGGAACCTTTCACTTCTGTTGAAACATGGGTAGTCAATACCTATCTAATCCTGAACCCAAACAAAAACGAAATACTCTTCCAACCTAACGAGACATCTATCTCATGCATACCATTTAACATAATAGCCAAAGACAACACTGTCATCCCCCTGACAACCCATACAAAGCATCTTGGAGCGGAAATAGACAATAACCTAAAATTTGAAGTCCATAAGAAACTTAGATGCCTATATAGGCACAAAAGGTGTCCGACTACAAATGACCAAAATTACATTAGCACAAACCCATCTGCTCTCCACTCTACTATATGCCTCTCCAATTTTAACTAATATAAGGAAAACTGACCTATCTAAGCTAGAAGCATGTTATAATAAAATTGCTAAGTTTGCATCTGACTGCCCATATAGAACACATCATTGTACAGATTTAAGGATACTAGACTGGCTTGAGCTTCCCATCATTATTCTTTACAACCAACTCTCTAACTCACAAAATTGTAACACAACCAACCAGAACCCCTGCACTACAAAATCACATCCTTCCTTACAGTTCCAGCAGACCACTTTGCTCTAACAACAAAAACTTACTCACCGTCTCCAAGGCCAACAACACTGCAGGAGAATCTTTATTTTCCAACTATATATCTCATACATGGAACTCCCTTCCTAAATCCATTCTGTCAATCTCGTCCACTAACCACTTTAAGCCATCAGTTAAAGCTTATCTAAAAAATAAACGGCTGTATTCCTGTACTAACCCCTTGTGAATGCTCCGATATATCACAGTTTACCCCAACCATATCAAACTTCTTCCCCGGTGTTTAATCCTTTATTCCTAATGACTTGTCTTAACCTTATATCTTGGCATAAATCATACTTTACAAATAGTACTAGCTATGTTCAAAGCCTAGGTTTTGTTGCCAACATGTAACAAAATTTTCTTATGTATACTACATTTTGTTTACTTTATTGATTATTGTGATGTGTGAATTAAAATTTACTGTTACTCATGGAGCTTTTCTCCTCGGGCCTCCGCTGAAAAAGAACCTGTGTCCACTCAGACTTTCCCGGTAAACAAATGTTAAATAAAATACATAATAATGGCATTAGGCAGCACAGGGAAACGGTCACCTTTCAGTCCTGATGCAGAAAAGCTGCAAAGTTCACTGTTAATAGTCTCTAAACCAATAAAACGTGTCACACATTACAAGAAAACAAACTGACAATGACAAGTAACAACAAATCACATACTTCCTTTACTAAAATAAAAACACCAGACATTTTGCATAAAGGTAATATGATTAATCATGTCTGAAAAAAACAGTAAAAACACAACAAGAATGCAAGAAGAAATTAAGAGCACCTACAATGATTCAGTAAGAGACTTGCCATTTATGCTTAGCTTTAAAATGCTATCAAGTTAGAACACAGTAACATGAGCTGGAAAGCATGGGGTGTAGCAAGCAAATTCTAGTTTGTACTCACAAGCTCTTAGGTGTCCAAGGGGGAGTAGCACCATCACTTAAACTGACATCTCTGAAAATGCTGCCCCATGCACTTAATAAAAGTAATACTTCAGCTGTTCCCCTTAAAACTATTAAAAATATATTTTTATATTAGCAATATTGCACTTACTGTAGACATAAACAGTTATAGACATAATATGACCTGAAAAAAGCCTGTTGATGCAATGCTCAGAAAAAAGTACTCGGTAGAGTACAAGGAGTACGCCAGGCTGCACCCTCGCTAGGAAGTTAAGTTTCATTCAGCAGGCACAAAGTCCTATACAAAGGTCGGACTCCCAGATAAAGTGTTATATCTTTGCTTGCTACTTAAAAACCCAGGAAGCACACACGGAGACTGTTTTTAGCAGAGCAGCAAGCCTTAATGAAGCAGGGGTAGAAAACAAAATTACAAAATACTTGTTAGAGAACAGAATTCTGAAATGTGCAGAGCAGAAGCAAAACTTAAATTTCCTCTGCTCTATTTCTTTGGCAGACACTTGTTTGTCTTTTCGGCTTTTCCCAGTTAGGGGTCGCCACAACAGAACTCCAGTCCGCTAATGATTGGCAGTAGATTTTTTTTTTTTTATGGTGGCGAGTTACCAGCCCGATGCCCAATCTTCAGCGAAAGCACGGCCATTCATGCATGTCTTTCGGAGTCCACTCGACCATGGGGAGGACATGCAGACTCCACTCAGCAAAGGCCCAGGCAGAGAAGGCATTCTCTATTTGCAATGCTTTTAGCCATGTCTGGTCTTATACCATCTGCAGGACTGGCTTGGGAATGCAGCTCTAGAACTTCTAGAACTCTCTAAACAGCAAGCATGCTTAAGATGAGGACCAAAGTGAGGAGGGATGGCAAAAGTAACATGGCTGATACTACAGCATAAGCAGTTTCACACTTCTGGGTGAAAAAAACAACAAAAAAGGTCCCTTTTAAAAGTTCTTTGATTCCCACAGAGACAAAAATTCAAGATAGTACTGATGTCACATTCCCAAAGGACAATGCCCCACTGACATTAGGACAATGCCCCACTGACATTAGGGTGGAGCTGACAATAGGAAAGAGAGAAACTAGAAGGCAATGTCCTATCAGATACTCAAGTTATAAAAAAAACTCCAACATTCTGACAAAACAGGACTCTCTACTAGCAAATTTCTGTATAGCAAATGTAAAATGACAATTATGACCAATTACTGCATCTACTAATTAATTGAAAGCTGAACCCTAACTTAAATGAATATTTCCGCTATTCTGACAAAGTTTTTAAACATACCACTCTTGAACAAATGATGAGATTTACTGCAAAAGATTTCATCAACTAATATTAGCAGCACTTTTTCAAGACCTATTGACTATGTTTTACAAGAAGCAAAGGAGGCAGCTTTAGCTACAGACAAAGAAGAAAATCCATCGACTATAATCTAATCAAATTTTACCTTAGTCTGTTGCTAGCAGTCACTTCTGGCATGTCTAGCACTTTAGAAGTTGCTCAAGTAAACAATATGGGGTCCACAAGGATGAATGAGGTGGTTATTTATTGGAAGTGGACAGGGGAGGGGTTTGTTACACTTTTTAAATGGAGAAAAAAAACAGTAGCCAGAGGATGTAATGGAAGGGGGGTAGGAGCAGTACAAAGTGTTAATATTACTCCTCTCTCAAAACAGGCCAAAGTAGTAAAACAAAAAGGTGTTTCCAAAAACTAAAGTCAGCACGGCTAGTGAATTCGATAAAGTCATTATTTCTAAAGATTTCAAACAAACAGTGACACTGATTGCACAATCCTTAAGTGCTTCCAGAACTGCAAACATCTGCAATTTATTGCAGTCAGCCCAAAGAAAAGGACATAAAAATTACTAGAAATCAGAAGCTGTTTATTGAACTCAGCCCACAGAAATGTGGCCACAAAAACTACTAGAAAATTAGAAACACTATAACCTGGTTGGTACAAAAAATTGTATAAGGTCGCATTTCTGCATAATGAAAACCATGAATTTATTCCTGCACATTGTATAATGATGGGGTTCAGTGGGCAATCAGCTTATGCCATTGTACTGTAACTTCAGAACATATTGACCTTGTATAATATTCACACTATTAAGCCACAGCTTGGAGTACTTTAAGGTACTAGAACAGACAGTGGGAAAAAAATCATTGGTTGTTGTTGTGTCTTTTGGCTTTTCCCGGTTAGGGGTTGCCACAGCGGAACTCCAGTCCGCTAATGATTGGCAGTAGATTTTTACATACCGAGTTGCCAGCTCTGACGCACAACCTTCAACGAAGGTATGCCCATTCACGCATGTCTCCGCACAGAAGACGCTTTAGCTTAGAATCGAACAGGACAACGTCTTACTGTGAGGCGACAACACTACCGCAGCACCACCACCGCAGTGTAGCTGGAAAAAACTGAACTTTTGTGCAACAGGAAGCACACTACTACTTTTGGGGATGAGATCAGTCATACCTCTCAACTACAGATTTTCAAAAAATGTCCAGATTTTTACCTTATATTTGTGGTTTTCAGGCAAATCACTGAGGACTGAAGTTACTAAATAATGACCTACATTTCAGTTTTAGGCCTCATATTCTTCAGAAAATGCATGTCAACAAAAATCCTCCTACAAATAATAACAGGAATACTTAATCTATTCCTACTTTTGGGCCTTTGTCCTCCTATTATATTTGTCCAGATTATTTGCCAAGAGGTTGAGAGGTATGGGATCAGTGCTATGCCCTGGTTGACAAATACAAACAATACAGCAAACACTTCAACACCCCCACAATACAAACTTATATCTTACATTGCCTGCATATCACACAGCAGATTAACACATTTATAAAGATCAGTTTATTGATCTCTAAACTGAGATATAGAGAAAGTGGAAAAGGAATAGCATTACATGCTGACAGTAGGAGACAGTGAAATGGATAGAAAAGAAAGGATGCCCAAATTATGCCCTAGGGGAAAGGAGGACATCTACAAGATGCACATGTAGCACTAGCAGAGTAGTAAAATACTGTTCCATTTCTGCAATGTCCCCACTTTTTTAAGCCTGAAAATGGTCCAAGTGGATTGGTTCTCTACCCCAGTCAACAAACTAAAACAGAGAAACACATGAAACAAGAACTATAATATTGCTATCATTTAATCGGTTGTTATTACCCAATTACCCATTCAATGAAATCAAAGACTCTGGGTAAACAAGTGCTTAATTATAAACAGGTACACTTTATCAGTGTATTATTTTACATGAATTTGTCTGGCCAACATGAGGATGCTGCAATTAATAGACCCAACGAAGAAATTAGAAAGTTATTGGCTTATGCCACAGAAAAAAAATCTTACTGAACTTCAGTCTATCCAACTAGCCACTTGACTGCTAAACCATCTAGTCGTATGAGGGTTATAGTTGCCTCCGGTTAAGCAGGGTAAACGCATTTCCAGCAACATTCTCCAGTTCATCTTCTGGGATTTCAAGAAATTCCCAAGCAAGCTGAAAAATATAATCACTTCCAAATGTTCTAGGCCTAATTCCAGTGGGTCAAGCCTGGTACACTGCATATGAGAAGTGCCCATACAGGGATTATCACAAGTTTCCAAACCATCTCACATAACTCCTCCAACATAAAGAGCTTTAAGACATACAGACATATTGCTGAGCTGCTCACTATCACAGAATGTGCCTAGCTATCCTGGGAAGTAGATGTGAACCCACGGTTACTCTGGAACTCTAAACTTGCAGCACTTCTCAGAAGTCATTCTGGGGTACACACAGTCACCTGATTCTTCAAAGGTCACAAAAGACAAGTAAGCAGCATCAATAAACTCCTAGGAACCCCCCCCCCCAATATCTTTACAATAACCAAAAATAAATAAACCACTGCTCCATAGCCAGGGCAAAATCCTCAATGCTCTTCTTGAAGTAGAGATCTACTAGTGGATGCAATCTCCTTTCCCACACCCTGACATACATTTCCCCATGAAATCTGAAGACTGCGGCCCTTTCATGATTACAACATATCCACTGGTCCCCCTTTTTAATAAACTAAAATGCATTTACAGTTTTTTTTTGGGGGGGGGGGCACCATTTAGTGCAATGACCATCAAGCCACTCTCCTGGTCACCTTAATGGATCAATCATTCCTCATGGAAAGGGGGGTATACAGCCCACCAGCCCATTCATTCCCCCCTGCGAGGAAAGGGTCACATAACAGAAACAGTAACCATCATCTACTGCAAGGGTTGCAGCTATTTTTTTAGCCTCACCTCAGCCTGACTTCCAGAATAGCGTGCTAACGATCGGCACATTTTATTTATTTGACATTTGTTAACCGGGTTGGTCCTACTGAGGTAAAGCCCATTTTCAGTGGAGACCCAATGAAAAAAGCTCCAGATACATATACAATTTTATGAAAATAAGCAAAATAAAAATAAAGAATAAAAATCAAACAATGGCAATATAGAACAGTTTACAAATTTGAGCTACATGTTACTAGAAAAAGATTTCAGTTTATGTTGCTATATACCACAGGTAATCATGATGTCAGGTTCATCCCCACTGGCCACCTGCAGTCCCTAGGTGAGCAAGCCAGCAATTTCAGATGTCTCATCTCCCACATGACAATGTCAGCATCTGGGCTACCAGTCAAACAAGAGATGTTTGTGGCAAAACTCGGATTTATTACTCGTGTAGTGGGTCAGGTTCTACTGTTCTCACTTTTTCCTCCCAGTTCATACATTCAGAAGGAAGACAATACATGGTTTAGAATATCAACAGGTAGTTTGAGGATACATTTACAATTAAATGATGGATGGTTCATTTTCGATAGTTGACAGATTCCAAAGCTTTTTAGAGAGAGAGACTTCATTTCCCTCTCAAGTAGGTCTGAATTTAGAGCTATGGGAATATATGTTACACTATACTTAGGGTGGTGAGAAAATGTCTTCCTTAAATAATTCATAATTAAACATGCATTACATATTGTTTTTAATAATAACTGGGGTAAAGCACTGATCTCATTGGACCAATTTCAGTCTCAGCCCAGAATGTTAATATTAACAATTTGTACCTTTGGTTGGGGAAGACAACTTCCACTGAACAGCATCGCCTGTTATCAGAGTAGAAGCAATGTGCGATTTATGACGGCATACAGTCAGTGATCCTGTAGGGCTGGTATAGTCAGACCAGCATAGATATTGGCAGTTGGTACCAAATTCCAAGCAATAGATTCAGCCCAACCATCCAGCTGACCATGCATGCCTTTTTGCTCTGCAGGAACCAGTAAGGGATTACAATAGGGATGATTGGAGTTGCTTCCTGGAACCTGTGGCTGGCCACCCACTAAACTGCTACCCAGATCATCTATCCAGAATGATAGAATTTTATTTAAAAAATTATGCTACATTCAGCAGTACCAAATTAATTTTAGCATATGTGCTGAATGTAATAACTGCCAACACTTTTTTTTTTTAATTTAATTTTTATTTAACATTTGTTTACCAGGAAAGTCTGACTTGGAACAAAGCCAATTTTCAGCGGAGCCTTGGGGAGAAATACTCCAGATGCATATCTTTGTAATGTGGGAGGAAACTGGAGCACCCAGATGGAACCCACATGGATGTAGGGAGGACATACTGACAATGCAGAGAAGGCACCCCACCAGAGAATTGAACCGGATAACCTCTTGTTGTGAGGCAACAACACAACCACTGCACCATCCAGCATATGTGCTGAATGTAACAACCGCGAACATTAATATTTTTTTAGTTTTTAATAAAAGAAAATAATGCATACAAATGCCACACTCTTGGGTGACTAGCTGTTCATACATGCACAACACAGGCTAGCAATGCTGTGACATAATATGGCTGAATCTGTTTGTGTGGGTGGTGAACTCATTTAAATCCAGCCTTCATCCAAGGCACATTGGAAATGCTATCAGCACTACTGTGGTTTGGTACAATGACAGTTATCTGCACATGATTAAGTGTATTATCACATTGAAGTGGTTTTATTAAGAGAAGGTCTACGGGATAATTATCTGTAAATGTAGCTGTATTTCTAAATGTCACACAGGATAAATGATAGTGGGTTTTTTTGTTTGTTTTTGGAGCTTTTCTTCGTGGGTGAAAATAGACATGTATCCAGTTGGACTAACCCGGTCAACAAAAGTAAAATAAATAAGATAAAATAAAGACAGCTCATCAACAAAGGGTGAATGGCTAACTAAATGTGTATTCACCCTCACATGCCAAAAACTTTCATTGATTTTCTTAATAAACTACTCATGAGGTAATGAATCAATGGCCTCAGATGAGGTCCTTGATTGAGATGCCTGCAGAAATGGCTGTAATCAGTAAACCATGGTTTTAGCTAGTTACCTCAAAACAGTCCCCAAGAGTCTTCTGTAACTTGCCACACTGACCATTTTGTGGCTTACAAATTATCACACATGTAACGTACTGCCTTTGCTCTGCGACGACTGTTGTGATTCCCTTTAACTACACTGCAGGGCAACGGGCGACGACTGTTGTGATTCCCTTTAACTACACTGCAGGGCAACGGGCATCAGAGCTATTTTGCTGGCAGTACCTGTCACCCTGGATATACTTTTTCATTTTGTTTATTAGAAAAGCATGCTTCCTTTATTAGTAGAGCTGAATTTGAGCTATTCTGTTCTGGACAGAGTGGCTATTGCATCCTGCTGTAATATTTAAAGCAATGCCATCACACATTTATGCCTGGCTGATTTTTACAATTTTGAAAGTTACTAGGTCTCTTTGGATCTCTGACTGTGCACCTGTGAGTAGGTCTCTTTGGATCTCTGACTGTGTGCTTGTCTGTAATGCTTAACTTGTGTTTCTGTAGATTTGGTTTAAAGCACAGACCAGGCTATGCATTATAATACATTAAAGACTATGAATATATTGAATAAAAAAGACTTTCAGGGCATCACTATAGTAACTTTAAAATTTCTGTTCACAAGGTAATCATATTTGCTTAGCTTGTATTTTTAATTAAATTTTTTGAGAAACTGCTACAGGTATTACATTCCACAGTTGCTAGATGTAAATAAGCAGCTACAGGTGGTACTGTGAAACAGGCAGCCCGGGCCTGCATTTCATTTGCACTGGATCAAAAACAGTACCAAATTAAGTTTGTACATGCCATTTACTTTGCAAAAATAGAACCTTGAGCTGCATTGCATTGTATATAGCACCACATGGAACACCAGCTAGTGTACAGGTACCACTTACTAACTTGCCGTTGTTGTACGGATCACTTTTCAATTGAACAGTTCACTGCTTTGAACATTCTGAATTTGCCATATAAATCCATGGATCAAAGACAATGGCAAAATGTTGCAAGTTAGGCAAAATGTTCTTAAATATCATTAACATTACAACCCAAACTTGCAGACATCAATAATTACTACATATCCCTTGTCTGCTACATTGGAGGATTATACAGACAATGGCTTGATGTAGCCTTTTATGGTTGAAATGTTCAATTCTTTTATTATTAGTTTGTAAAACTAAATAACTTATTTCCTGTCTTGTCAGAAAATAAAACTAAAAGTTTAAAGAAAATATTATATACAATTTTGTTTTATCAAATCAATACAACTTGAAACAACATGGTTAATAAGTATATTCTTATAAAGTGCTCAGGAAGGTGAATCCAAGAGACCATGCGCATTTATGCATGACGGGATGTCAGAGACCTCATAAACCAGTCTAACCCCCCTACCAAACATTCTGGTGTGCTGGTGACCTCCTGGCACAGGGAAATGCTGATCACCCAAAATTAACAGTAGTAAGTGACATAACCACCTAGTAACCATCCACACATCTGTCGGCAGCATGTTCTGCTTCATGCATGTGAAGATGAATATATGTTACTAACTATGGCTTGCCCTCATCTGTATCCATGGGGCCAAGAGCTGTTTGGAGTAGCTCAGAAATTAGCTTCCCACCAGGAGCACGCTACAGAGGAGTACTTGGATGCAAATTCATGTGTGTTGTGAGACTAAGAATTTTGTATAATACAGTGAACAATAGGCAACGTAACAGCAAGTAAAACTCCGTCAGAATGCTCCACTTGGACTCTTACTTCCCTCTTGGAGTACACATCAAAATGACGAGTATTAGGAACATCAAACCACACTAGCTGTAGACATGCATCATCAGCACAGCACAAGTAAAATGTTTGTCTAATATTTGGAGGCACAGGGTTGTTGTACCCGACTGATATCCATAAATCTTAGGGTGACTGCAAAATATCCCTACTAACAAACTAAAACAATGAGTAAAAAGGCCACACAGAAAAAACAATTGGTTAAAAAACACAAAATAAAAATCTAGCAAAGTTAGACTTTCCACTGTGTGATTCATTAAACCTCTGTTTTCCCCCTACTGGTGAACATATCAGCATATGCTGTGCACATTACACAGTAGTAGTAGTGTTACTTTAGGCCCACACAATCCTTCATGCCTTTGCAGTCCAGTACATTTTACCATTTTATATTCTCAATCGCATTACACATCCACATGCAGCCCCTGTTTGGTGAATGTATCAGGTCAGTAACAAGATATCATCTTGCACAGGTCTGTGGCAAGTCATACTATCCATAGAGCAATTCTGCAAAGAGCTCCCCCTACATAGCATTCTCTACACATATAATATTATTACCTTGGTGTTTTGTCAGTTTATTTGGCTCAGCAGGCGAGTCAGTCATGGTGGTTTTCCTTCCATTATTTTTGCTCAGCTGGTGCCTCCTCATTACTTCTTTCAACAGTTTTCCTTAATACCGACAAAACAGTGTGCAGCACACACACACACACACACACACACACACACATCACAATATGTACCTCCACATACTATCCATAATGTAGTTATGTACAGCTGTTGTGTTTACATACCACTTCTATACATACCACTTCTACACAACCAACAATACTATTACACTGGAGTTTAAGTTTATTTGGCTCAGTTGGGGACTCCACATTAGACACAGGTGATGTAGTGTGCCGCAATGCATGTGCACAAATGTCATAATTATGACAAATGTCATATTTTTGAGGAAATGGAAAAAAAATCCATCTTTCTTGCACTGTATTGACCACTGCAGACATGTCAAATCAATTGAAAACATTCAAAATGATTACTTAGCAAACTGATTACCATTAAGGCTAGAAATCAGGACATATACTTGTAAATGAAGTGGTTGGTCATTACAAAAAGACAGGAGGTAAGAGAAGTTGCTGATCATGAGATTTAGCAGCCATAAGAGAGACACAAATGAAGTTTAAAGATCAGAATATTTTCTGGAAATGAAAACAGAAAAAGGCAGAAGACTTCTCTCCAAGAATGCTAGGGAACAGCAAATCTCCACTAAACACTTCTTTTATGGGACAAAGATTTAAATCCATCCAGATATGTTCAAATAAGACAGTAGTGGAAAAGCAGGAAGAGATGCATACCTCTGTTTTGAAAAATGCACAATGTGCTTTGTAATGATCAGACTGAAGCATTAACAACAGAAAAAGTTTATTAAAAGTATTCAAACATTAAAGTCCCTGAACAAGTCAACAGTGAGGAGACAAGTATTTCTTGAGTGCCACAGTAACACAAATTGTTATTTACGGAAATCTACTAGCAAACAAAAAGGCAATATTTCAAACTACAGATGCCAAGCTTGTCGGCTAACGTCCAAGAACTTTTGAACTAACCATTGCTTCACAAAGGTGTTAGTTAACCCATTGAAGATACTTTACAGCTACATGCTCTGCTCAGAGCACATGCCATTCTCTACAATTCTGGAACTGGACAAGGACCCAGTACCCTCAATAGTTCTAGACACCTATCTTTTTATCTGAACATGTTCTTAATTATTGGAAAAACTGTAGATCAATGGCTCATACTCTTCCTAGATTACCATATTCCCAATGACCCAAGAGGTTTTATGAGGTGAAGACAGACAGCAAACCGATCCGATTCAGACCTGGGTTGATTTTGCATGTCATGTCTTGTCTGTTATGGACATCATTCTATATACGTTTTTTGAATTGTCCAAAGCATTTGACTAAGATAAGATTTAAGTGCACCCCGGTGAAAAAGTGGCATTACGAGTAATACATAAAGATCCGTATGTGTGCAAATCCAGTAGGATGGATATAACTTGTTTCCCTTTAAATGTTTTTATGTGGACTAGAAATTAATGTTTATTCTATCCTGTACTATTTGTAGTTGAAAATTCAGCATTCTGATCAATAAAACGTCACCCTGGCAGTGGAAATCCTATCTATGAAATGTCATCTTGGCAGTGGAATGGGTGTCCTTTTGAAAACATCCACCTGCTTTGTTAACTATTTGCTTTAATATGGGTAACAGACATGCTACTGCTCACTTCCCTGTACTCGACTACTGAAAATCCTACTTGTGCTGCACTTAACACAGGAATATTACAGCACGATATATATCATCTGCCCTGTGCCAATACGGAATACTACACTGGCATGCTTAGACATCAGGTTAATTAGTAATGCTGCTGATTTAATTGCCTGAAGCTACATTCGTTAGTATTTGACAGGTAAAACAAAGACAGTAACGGTCAACACAAAAGTCCTCTTTAACTAGTCTCTCCCTCACTGCTCAAAATGCTTTTTTGCTAAAAGTAATGTTACTTTTGCAATGATTTTTCAGTCTCATAAGCATGACAAGCTTCAAAGACTAATATTCCAGCTTCTTTATAAAAATGAAACCAAAAAAAAAAAAAAAAAAAAAGAGGAAGCAGGACCAAGCTTCTGAGACTAACAGAAAAAGAAAGGAGTGCTATATTTGCGACATTTCATTTGGACAACTGTAATCTTAATGTTACATAAAAACTTTTAAAATTGAGAAGCCACCTCATGCAGGCGAGGGTCAGAGTCTTTTTAGCAAGGAGGAAAAAGGTTCAGTATGCATCTTGCATTGTATCAAGGTTGCCCGATTTTAGGTCAATTAATGCAAGAAATAAGGAATGGATGGACCTTTTCAAAAATTTGACATGTTCCAGAATTTATAACAATTTCATTTTATATATATATATATATATATATATATATATATATATATATATATATATATATATATATATATATATATAGTCTACCTGATGACGCCGAATGCTGACAATGCCGAATGCTGACAATGCCGCCGACGAGAACAAAGTCAACAGAAGATCGACGACGGAGATGACAGACTATTGAAAATCCCGACGCGGAGAACACCATGTTAAGGTAAGTGTGTGATAGTGACGGACGTTAGGTCAGGGTGTGGGTAAGGTAAGTGTGCGATAGTGACGGACCTTAGGGTTAAGGTTAGTGCATAGATAGTGGTGTATGTAAGGTTTAGTGTAGGTTTGTAAGGTTTTTGGTGTGCTTGTGTTGTGTGTGTTACGGAAAAGGTATTTGTTTTGTTGATTGTCGGGCATGTGAAGTTTCGTGTTTCTGAACTTTGGGTTTTGTGGTGTCAGTTATCTCGTCTGTGTTTTCAGGTAGACCCATATATATATATATATATATATATATATATATATATATATATATATATATATATATATATATATATATATTTTTTTTTTTTTAATTTGTCCAAACAGTAGAAAATGTATCCCAAATGAAGTAACCTAAACATATAACATTCATAATCAGAAGAGAATGAGACTGAATGAGGCTTGGAGGAGGTCTAAAACTATTCAAGCTCTAATTATTCTATAAAGCTAGGTTACCTTACAAGTGTCTTCTGAGATTTTAAACAATGCAGCTGCTTTACTGTGTTGGAATACATTTTTATTCAGTTCAGAAAGGACTCGCACTGTTCTATTTCTTCTCTGTATGTTTAAAATGGATATTTGTTTGGCAAACTTTATTTGCATACTGTTATGCAATATCCACTAAAACTAATATTAGAAAAGGATAAATAATTATCTGCTGGCTTGGAAGACTGATGTATTAAAAGTGATGACCAAGTTTCAGGAGCACGTTCAGCTCAGTTCATGTTATTACCATATTATATATGTTGTTGCTGTGTCTTTTGGCTTTTCCCGGTTAGGGGTCACCACAGCGGAACTCTGGTCCGCCAATGATTGGTAGTTGATTTTTACATGCCGAGTTACCAGCCCTGACGCACAACCTTCAATGAAGGTACGCCACTCACACGTCTCCATGCAGAAGACGCTCTAGCTGAGAATGGATATATATATATATATATATATATATATATATATATATATATATATATATATATTTTTTTTTATCACACACACACACACACACACACACACACACACACACACACACACACACACACACACACACACACAGTGGTCATGCTTATAACCTACTGGCTTCCAGAAAGCACGACTTTAGTTAACCGCATGTTGCTGCTGAACTACATGCCTATATTATCCAACATAAGTGTGACGTTCTCGCTGTAACTGAAACTTGGCTTAAACGATTCTGAACTTGTACCCCCTGGCTATAATATCATCCATAATGACTGTGTAAAAAAGAAAAGTGGTGGCATTGCTTTAGCATTTCCCCAGCGTCTACCAAATTTCTCCTTACAGCAAACCAATACCAAAATTCAGTTCAGCAAATTTTATTGCTTTCCTCGAAATAAACTATAAACAAATATGCATTACTGTCTTTAACATCCCTCCTGACGACAATAAAGCTATACTGGAAGACATCCTACACTGGATATCCATAACATTTCCACAAGAAAAAAATGCTACTAGGTAATGTAAATAATCAATTCGTTGGACATGAAATCTCCCTATAGCTAGCATGAACTTATATGGTTTCTCACAACTAATTAATAGCCCCAGGCATTATAGCAAGACATAAAATTCCCTATTAGACTGGATCCTAGTTTCAAACCCTTGCAAATACTCCACAAGGAGGTACAATGTCAGACTCTCAATGATCATCTCTCAATTTATAGGACTAGGTATCTCACACATTCATTTAAAATGGGTTTATATCACAATGAACTTACAGAAGTTCGATTGTTGTAATATCGAACCCTACTGTCAGAAACCCAACAAAACCGAAAGCACAGAACAGCAATTTTTTTCCCGGGGGGGGGGTCTCTGTGTCATGACAAAAAAAAAAAAACGTAACCTTAAACTGAAGTGGGTGGCTTTGCCACCCACACACACCCTACTTAAATATACCAACTCCGAGATCACACCACATTAGAGGAAATAGCAAAGCCCTTAAAACGGTCCACCGATTTTTTTTCCCTGGGAAAAAAGTCGATGTACCATGGCTTTGCTATTTTCCACTTTCGAACTTTAGGGTTCAAGATTATGATTGAACTTGTTTTAGTTCGATGTCATATACACCCAGTTAAAACAGCATTTTTATAAAACATGCAAACTTTTTCAAGTTTAACTCAGAAATGTTCATTACTACAGTGTCATCTATTAATTGAAACTTCCTAAAAATCCTCCCTTTAGACAATGCTATAAATGAATTCCATACAACTTTTCTAAATACCATAAAAAGCCTTGCCTCCTAGTAGGAAGAGACTAAACAAATAATGCAATTTGGCTAGCCAAAGAGAGTAGACTGTTAATGCAGGATTGAGAAAAAGCATGGAAAGAATGTCAAAGATACAAAACACCTCAACATCTTGAGCACTTCAAATTGGCTTGCAATTGTGTAGACAAAAAAAATATTACTATAATAACATTCAGAATAATACTAAATACCACCGTAGAAACTTTTGGGCATCCATTAAAGAAATCTTACATCCCGACCAAAAAAAAAAAAAAATCAACCCAAACCCCTCTCCTGATATCTTGCCACTCAAAACTGCAACACATTTCAATTCTTACTTTATATAGTATGTCTAACCAAGGATTCCTCAACAACTTATCCCAACCCTCCCCATTACCACATCTACTTTCACCTTCAAAATATATGTGCCCACATCCTATATAAAACTACTCTTAAAATAAACAAACTGTGATCATCTTCAGATGACAGCCTTCCAAGTGAGTACCTAAAAATAGCAGCCAATAGCATTGCCTATCCTGTCTCAATCCTTATAAATAGGTCAGTCCAGGAATCCCACATGCCCACTCTCTGGAAAAAAAGTCACACATTATCCCACTGCACAAAGGAGGAAATTCAACAGACATTGATAACTTATCACCCCTTACCAAAATACTTGTAAAATATATTTCAAAATCAATTGCTAGGTTATCTCCTGAAGGAAGAACTCCTATCCCCTACACAGCATGGCCTCCATCCTTCCCACAGTACTAGCACTGCCCTTCTAACCTATATAGATACTGTCAATAAAGCTAGAAAATAAAGCTAGCAAAGTAATCGCTTTCTTATTTCTAGAAATGTCTAAAGCCTTTGACACAGTTTGTCACAGCAAATCTCTACTTCAAATGTCCTCACTGGTCTCCGTCAGTCCACCCTTCTGTGGTTCAAAAGCTACCTAGCCAATAGATATCAGTCAGTAAAATGTCATCCCACACTCTCCCCTTAACTCCCAGTCACCCCAGGTGTATCACAAGGCTCTGTCCTTGGTCCCCTCCAAATTTAACATCTTCACCATCACCCTCTATACATCCAGACAACAGACCACCCCTCAAAATATGCAGATGATTCCACTCTCATTTGCACATCTAATATGGTACACCTTGAAAAAATTACTCAGGAAGCTTTAGCAGTCACTGAAACATGGCTTTGTAACTTGCAACTCAGGATCAACACCAAAAATAACCAATTACTACTTTTTTCCCCCCAAAGCCCTCCATCATGGAAAAAAATGTAAAAGTTCTCTCTCTTGAGGATACAAGCACTGAACTCATAGCAAATCATTATGGTTGATAATCTTACATTCCACCTCCATATACAAACTTGCTTAAGAAAGTCAAACTATAGGGATGCTTTACATAGCCAAAAACTAACCAACACAACTAAAAACCCTTGACACTACTTATCTCCTCTCCAGTCCTCTTTATGGCACTCTCATCTTTACTAACTTCCAGGCTTCACAAAAATTAAAACTTGAACAATGCTATAACAAAGTTGCTAAATTTGCAGCAAACACCCCTTTCAGAACTCACCACTGTATAGCACTAAAAAGCCTAGCTTGGTTAGAATTCCCTCATCAACATGTACACAGCTTCTTACCACATATAAAATTATCAAGCATCCATCTGCCTGTACAGCACCAAAAAAAGATTCTACACAACTATGTTCCCAGTAGGTCATTGCAATCTAGTGACTAAAAACTCCAGTCTGTCTACAAACCTATCAAATCTGCTGGGCATTGTCTGTACTCGTACAAGGTTGCTAAGGCCTGGAACTTCTTACCTGTATCCATCAGGTCAATACCCGCCCTTCATATCTTTCAAAACCACTCTGAAAAGACTTCCTAGCTAAAATCAGTCTCTGTTCTTGCTCAAACCGAGGATAAAACTATATCCCTAAATGTGTTCTTGCTCAAACCCAGGATAAACTATATCCCTAAATGTGAACAAGTACTTTTTCATTCCTTATAAATCCTTACTCTCCCTTCTTAACTTACTTCATTGCTTCTATCAAATTCTCTTCCCTGACTTTCTCTTTAAATATACCATAAGCCTGTTTTTCCCTCACTTCATATTGCAATTCCTGTTTTTATTAGTCTAATTTTTCCACAGTCAATCCAAAATTTCTCTAAATATTAAATGATTGTTATATAACTTGTATCAATTCTTAACCAATGCTTTTATGTTATGTTTAAGTTGTTATAATTGTTTTAACTGCAGATGTTTTATTTTAAGATAGTAAAATTATTGTTCTTAAAATGTTTTGTAATAATTTACAGCTTTTTGCCCTGGGTCTTCGCTGAAAATTGGCTTGTACCCAGTCGGACTTCCCCAGTAATCAATCAAATCAAATTTGTGAATAAATACATGCTCGTTTGTTGTTGCTTGACTGAAATAAAACTCTGACCTCATAAGACTTTACCATGTCAGACTCATCTGTCAAAATCTGCATCTTCAAATGCTTGCATATTTGTATTCATTATTTCAACAATGCTATCCACCTTATGTGGCTAATATTTTAGTTTTACTATCGGGCCTTCCAGTAAACAAGTTAGAGCTATCTTTTAAATAATGACGGATTTGATCTTCCTGCAGTACACAAAGTCGACCTCAGAGTCAAAGTAAACTGTATTGTCATTTAGAACTGCACAAGTGAGGCCCAAACGGAATTCTGAGCATCAGCTCACCAGAGAGCAAAAAGGAAGCAAGAACAACAAGAACAGTAGAACATTTCAATTTAAAAAAAGATATTCAATACAAGACCCACAAAATAAATCAAGAACAGCAATTTTCCAAAAACACAGAATTCTCAAAATGTTTTCTACAACACCACAGCTCAAATACATCAGTTTTCCTGTGTACAGTCTTACTTACATTCCATCTCTCATATCCATATATTAGTCCTGTAGATACCACAGGAGGATATAATCTTAGCTATTTACATCTAGGAGAATGCTTCCAATCCCCTTCTAGCAGGATGAGTGCATTGTAGAAGTTATTCAAATTTTATTTTACTTTTTTTAAGAGTATTCAAGCCAGATAAGTGAACTGATGGACAAATTAGCTTTTTTTGGAGAGAGATCTATAGCAAATGTCTTAATTTCATGGCTGCAATTACCATTTACTGAGGCCCTTCAGTTAGGAAAAAAAATCTGTCACTGCCTTTGCTTTTTTTAAATGTTGAGTAGCTGAGCCACAACACAATTTTTGGCCTAATTTATCCTTCGACTGCTTCTCTCACTTTTAGCCATTCAAGTGGTACCATCTGTGCGTTAGTGGTCATTAATATTCCAGCCAGACCTCTCAACCTCTTAACTCAAGAGGTCTGAACAAAGTTAAAAATAATAGGGGAACAGAGGCCCCAAAATAGGGACATAGAATAAAAAGGTTTTGCATTAGTATGCAGTTTCTGTAGGAGATGTGGTCTGAAACTCAAAACATCTGTCATTATTTAGTGACTTCCATCCTCAACGATTTGCCAGAAAAAAAAAACACACCTTTGCGGAACAAAGCAAAAGTATCAGGCAAAAATCTAAATGTTCTGTGAAAATCTGGACATTCGAGAGGTATAATTCCAGCTTCTGAATCATCTAGCTCAGCACTTTGCATTATATGCATAGTATATGAATTTGAAGACGACTATAATCAGCCTTGTCATAGTTCTTTTGCAATCTTACTAGTCAGTTAACTCCATATTCAGTTCCAAGTCTCGCTTGTTGCTCAGCATACAAATTCCAAGAGGCAAATATGGTAACCTGGCATTACAATCTATCCAAAACTTGCCACAGATTGTTATAGCCGCACAGAGAAGGCTTTAGAGTTGTCAACAAAAATAGCAAATATTAGTTTAATTAAAGTTACTGATTACATTTATGTATAGATTTGTTTACTGGATAAGTAGACTGATGTGAAGGCCCTTTTCAGGCAAGGCTTGGTCCACAAGAAGATAAACCCACGTCCTTCTACTAATGCTTACTAACAATAGGCATATATGACAACTTCAAATCTAAAACCGCCTGCGATATAGATCACTTTGACTTATCCAACAATTAAAATACAGGCATCCACAGAATGGTTCTCTAATTACCTCTCTAAAATTCCTGTTCAAGTCTCTCTCATGCATACACCCCTTGCTGATGTTGACATTCCTCCAACACTCTGCATAAGGACCTCTCTCCATATTTCTGAAGAACCTTCCTTCAGAATTTCCTCATCTCATTTATGCTCTTCAGGCAAATTACCTCCTTTAAGAAATCATTGCATTAATGATTTAGAAGCTTCCATTAAAATGGGCTACCTTCAAGACTGTACTCACTAAAATTGCATTGGGTCCACTAATAACTACTGTGAATTTCCCCATATCCAACTTCAGAGTCTTGGAACTAGTCAAAGGTTTCCCCTTCATTATAGATAACTACTGAACCAAGGTGCTCCCATCTCACTACACTAGTACACTCATACAGATACTTAGGAGGCATTCTAAACCAATATGTTATTTTCATAGAAGGCAGAAAAAATTAAGAAATGTCATGCAGCTCACAGAAGACAAAGAACAGACGTGATGTAATACCTTTTATTGGACCAATGAAGGGCTACATTTTTTAATTTAGTTACTTGAGGTTTTTGACTGTGCTGCCACAATTAAAAAGTGCATCATCTATCTGTATTAGTATTTATATATAGATACGTTAAACATATACACACACGTTTAGTATTAAATCAACAATCTCAAAACATTCTTTTCATTTAACCAGTATGCTCACACCTGACTCCTTAGATCCTCTCCAAAAGTATTAATATTAGCACTTAAACGTAAAACTTTTCTTAGACTAAACATGGACCCCAACCCAAGACCAAATTAAAATATTCATACACCCACCTCTCTACAGAACCTAACACTGACTTTTAAAACTCCATAGATACACTCCCAGTTATTAAAAGATCTGCCGTTCTCTTTGCTATCATGTAATGCTAACTACTTCACCTGAAACCTTTGCCAAACCTAGGGCAATTATAATACAGTTATCTTTTTGAATCCAAAAGATAATTTCACAAACTTGGTCCAGCTACCTTGAGCTATATTTCTCCTGAATAGAAACCTTCTTGTGCTACCTCTGCTTAGATATTTCATACTGAAAGTGCTCAATGTGAGTGCTTTGGAGATGTACCTCTCAAACTCAGAGCAAGAAATCTGGACAAATCCATAAATAATAGGGGGACAAAGGCACAAATTTAGGGACATTTTTTGTAAATATTGCTCTTACAAACTTAGAAAGTTGATAGAACAACATGTTTTGCATTAGCAAGATTTTTATGAAGGACACAAAGTCTGAAACTCAATGTCCGTCATTTTCTGACTTCTGTCTTTAATGATTTGCCAGAAAAAAAACACAATTTTTTTAAAATGAAAAATGAGGCAAAAATCTGGACATGTAGAGTTGAGAGGTACATTTGCAGAGACTGAGACTGGCTGACAGGCACTACAAATCCTTTTCTACAAGCCACTCTGCTAGTCAATACACTTTCACAGTGTCCCAGTGTATTAAAATCAACGGGCAGGACTCGGAAAGCTCTGCAGAATACAAAAATGCAAACAACTACAGCTTGTGAAGCATCCCAGATACATTTTTTTTAATTCCTATTTCACACAGGGTACTTCAGGAATCAGGAATGCTTGTACTGTGCAGTAAAATCAAAAAATTGCACCTACCACATCTAGTAAAAACAGACATTTCGCGGTTACTACTCTGCAAGACAGAAGTCTCATCCAAGGCAATAAGTACTCATAAGCCAAGTGTCTAATGCAAGGCTCACCAGCTGTTATAACATGGCTACCATCATCCTATACACAGGCACACACTACTATCAACCGCTGAGATATTAAGACATGGAGTGGCAACAACACAGGAAGGTAAATAAAACTTTGGTTGTAACACCAACTTGCTGCGAAAAACATCTACATAGCTACAGGACCTGTTTTAGTGGATGAGCTGCAGTCGGTCTGTGTCTCAGCAAGTCAGAGCAGGGTCTACAACTGCTTTCTGGAATTAGCGTTGGTTCCCCAGAAATCTGGCATCAAATCATCTCCTTTGCTAATGAAGGAACAATTACCTGTTATACTGTATTACAAATGCATTCATTGAGATTATCATGTCTGAACCAGCCTGATTTACGGTGAGAATAACAGGTACAAGATCATTAAACAGCATATCAATATATTGCCATTGAATAAGAGCTACACGTTTTGTCATAAGTTCATAGCTGATTACCAGGCTAACAACCAATGCACTTACAAAAGACTAGCTGTGCACTGGGGTAAATTTACAATTTCTCATCTAATTGTCATGGTTTTGTTTGAATATGGTCAGGGATGAGCTCTTTCTTTACATGGATGGGGAGCCTATTCCATAATGAGGTGATCCCCTGAGAGATATAAACATAGTACACTGAACAGACAGATATGTCAAAAGCAAAGTTTAGATCCCTGAATCTAGTGTTGCTCATTCAGTTTGTTTTGTACATGAGCAACAAATCCATCAGGGCTACGTCTGAAGAAGCTCTATAAGCCAGACAAAAGGTCCCCTCGCAGCAGCTTAAAGTAGACTGAATATACAGACAGATCCTTTAGGTATTCAGTGTAAAACAGGGTATCCATGCTGTAAATTTTCCTGCTGTGAAACCTTCATGGGAGTTTCAGTTTTTTAAAGTATCTTGTTAGATACATACCAAATGGGCCATTATATTTCAATGACATGTCTGATAAGGGCCGAGTAGAGTGGTACTATAACTTCCTTGGAAATGGATGCCACACCCTTACCTACAAGTTTGGTGACATACAATGATTTTCTTATCTTGGCTACATGTTGATCAAAGGCCAGACTGCTGTCTACATATGTTCCCAGATCCCTTACTACTGGATTGACTTTTGGGGAGTTAAATCAATGGATGAATTAACTGTATTGACAAGTTTGCAAAGTGCATTATAATGCATTTTCTGGCACAGAGTTTTTGACCATGACTTTGGCAAGAGGCATTTGTCTCTGTTAAACCCACGTGTAATAGGTTTGTGTCTTGGGGAATCTAGACTAGAACAGCTCCCAATTTACAGACATCTGTGAACTTGGTGAGCTAGAGGCCTTTAACATTAGACTGGTCTTCCAAGAAGCAGATGTCAAACAGTGGGCCCAGCATGGAGCCTTGGAATACTCCACTGGTGGGTGACCAGTCTCTTGATGGAGGTAAGTATTCTCACCAATCCTGACTTCTTGGGTGCTGTCTGTGAGCCAGCCAGCAATCCAGTGAGTTGCCTTTTTCTTGCCCTTAGCCTGTGAGGCTATCATGACCCCATAGTTGGCCTTATTGGACTTAACTAGACCGCTTAGTTTCTTGTTTAGCTGTACAAGGGAGCATGCAAGGGAGTTGCTCTTCCTGATTTTGGCCACAAGTTTTCTTTAATAGGTTGGTACTAGGCTATCGGCCCTAGGGCCTATACAAGCCTAGCCATAATAATTCCCTGGCTATTTCTTCCCACACTATTTACTTCCCTGGACCCCTGTCTAGCAGGGTAACTGACATGATGATTTTGGCCACAAGTTTTCTTTCATAGGTTGGTACTAGGCTATCGGCCCTAGGGCCTATACAAGCCTAGCCATAATAATTCCCTGGCTATTTCTTCCCACACTATTTACTTCCCTGGACCCCTGTCTAGCAGGGTAACTGACATGATCCCTGGGGTGAATTTCCTTTCTCCCATCCAGTCATCAAGGTTCCTTTTGAAGAAGGCCAAAGAGGGGATCTGCTTGACATATATGGGCAGTCTATTCCAGAGTTTGGGGAGTCTCTGGGTCAGGAACCTATCCCTCCAGCATGTTTTGTTTATTGTGATGACAAGGTTTAGATCCCTGGAGCGTGTGGCTCTGAGGGATTGGGATTTATTTAAGTGTAGCATGTCCAACAGCTCTGGGTTGGACATGGCCTTGTATGTTAAGCAGAAATCACCTCGGAATAGATGATATGCGACAGAGTATAGCTGGAGTTTTTTTTAAAGCGGTCAGCATAGGGCATCTGCTTTAGGCCTGTGATTCTTTTAGTGAGGTATTTCTGTGGCTTTTCCAGTTGTTGCAGATTTCTTGAGAGGTACATACCAAATGGGGCATTGTATTCTATAATGGGTCTCATGAGGGATGAGTACAGTGGGACAATGACCTCCTTTTTTCTGGATGAAAATCCCTTAGTGATGAGGTGGGCCACATAGGATTTCCTGACTGTTGTGGCGATGTGGTCATTGAAGGTGAGACCACTGTCGACCTGTGTCCCTAAGTCTCTTATCACACTTTCGGTGTTTAGTATACTGCCACCTATGTGGTAATTCACGGGTACATGTTTTTTCCCCAAAGGGGATAATTATACATTTCTTGGCATTGCGCTTGAGCCCATGGCTCTGGCACCAAGCATCTGTTTCTGTAAGGCCCTTTTGTAGAGTATCCACATCATTTGGGGATTCAATAATGGCTCCCAGTTTGCAGTCATCTGCGAACTTTGTTAGCCAGCGTCCCTTAGTGCTGGCCTGTACTTCAGAGAAGTAGATGCCAAACAAGAGAGATCCCAGGACTGAACCCTGAGGTACTCCACTTGTCTGAAGATGGATTTGGAGTCAGCTACTTTTACATTGTGGGTTCTGTCAGTAAGTCAGTTGGCAAGCCCATCAAGTGACGTAGGGATTAATACCCAGCTTAGTAAGTTTATCTATGATTCCAGAGTGGGGGATGGTGTCAAAGGCCTTGGCGAGGTCCAGATAGGCTGTGTGGACTGCCTTACCCTTGTCCATGGCTCTAGAGACTGATTCAAAGAAGTTAATCAGGTTCAGGAGACAAGATTGGCCCTTCACGAACCCAAACTGGGTGGGGTCCAGTGTTTTAAGGTTGCCAATGTCTTTGTTTATAAGCTGTAGGTAGCTTTCATTATACACTCTGTTTATGTGATGATTCCATCAGTGGAGTTTAATTTTTATTTCTGGTAGGTACGGCAATCTCTATCCAGCCATTCATGTTTTATAGTGACTCTGAATATTGCTGCATAGGTAGCTGTGGTCCTGAGGTTGGGAGAGGCTTGAATTTTGACAAACTGTCACTTAATAGGATGTAGTTTGTCGTACAGTATTTCCTAACTGTTACTGGCTTACCTGAATTTTCTTTGCATGAGACAACTTTGTGATCCAACCTCACTAGTGAGGACATGACATAGGGTGAAGATGCATCATTCTCCCATGTTGGAGAGTACAAATCCACTTTGTTTGATGTATGACTGGTCGAAGTGTGCGCTATTTGTTTTACAGTGTTTGTGTTAATAAAGTCCAGGAAGAATCCAAAATCAGAAGAGGTTGATACTCCACAACAAACGAAGCAAACCAGATGAATGAAAAGACAAGTCCTTTATTCGAATAAGTAAGCGCTTTCACGTTGCTCAGAACGCTTCATCAGACTTCAACCTGAAGATGAATGTCTTTTCATTCATCTGGTTTGCTTCGTTTGTTGTGGAGTATCAACCTCTTCTGATTTTGGATTTGTGCTTTTTTTGGGGAGGTGATACCTTACCCTGACAGTGTTCTTTTCTTGCTGAAAGTCCAGGAAGAGCTGAGCCTGTATATGTTTCCCTTTATGTTTGCATGTGTGTTGCTGGGTACTGTACAACTCCGTTAGACTTCTACAGCACTTTTGTTACGGATTACTGCTACTTAACCTGTGCTAGGCAATAACATATCTTCCCATCACACTGGAAAATGCCCATTAGTAAATAATGCCTCACATTCATAAAACCTAGCTCTCTGCAATGTGCACCATGTCTTTAAATAGCTCCTCAAAAACTGCATGTGGTGAAATGTGTTATACTGTTGTAACTGTGCAAATCTGACATTTAAAAGTATTAATTTTTTTTTTTTGGCAGGCACTGTACACACAATGCTAATGTCTCACTTCAATGTATAAAAGAGCTTCACCTATTTAGTTAGGTGTTGGAGACCTAACAACTTACAAAAAAGGAACAATGATCCAAAGACTCTAGAATTGCAGCCCCAATCCAGCTGGACAAAGGGGTTGCCAAGATTAGGGGACACCAAATGGCTCTTTATGGTATACACAACCAAGGTCCTATACGGGTCACGGAGAACTAAAACTGAATACCAACTGAGCTATCAGTTACAGACAGAGCATTACCTGCAGTACAGAGGTAATGCAACACTATTGTCATGTACCACTCAATATTTCTGCAGAGCCATCATAGGCTACATTACCAAGATCCTCAGCTATGAGAGACTTTTACAATATAAACCCATTTTTCACCTGGGGCCTAGCTATCTGCATCATGCACAGTGTTATTAAGTCAGCACGGCATAGAAGCCATTGGTGCAGTTTTGTTCTCTTACACAAAGGTGCCAAGTCAGACAAAACCCATCCTTTATTCCTAGACCATTTAACTATTTTAGGAATCTCAGAAAAAAATACCCATTATTGGAGAGAACTGATTTGTAATGGTACTGCCTACTCTGATCTAGAGGATATTGCTAATATACCTGCAGACAAACTTAGTTGCAATTTTACTTCCTGCTCCATTACCCATTGTGTTTCTCTTAATTTTCAGTTCCTGCCTCTCCACAGAATTAAAATATAGCATAAAGTTGTTTTTCCATAACCACTCACTAGCTTTACAAGCTGCAACATACCACGTTGTCTCAACAGTAAACACAGTCTCACCGATTCTCTTTTAAACCCATTCAGTTATAGCTTTACTGGGCACATGCTCAGAATTAGGATACCAGCCACTGTGGTGTCCCTAATACTGACTCAAGGAGCTATTGACCAATTATTCTTACCAGTATTATCTCAGAGGTCACGGAGCACACAGAGGAAGTCATACATAATGACACTGGTGGTCTGCAATTCCACAACCCATAATCAAAGAAGCACAGGATAACAGCACACAATGCCTTCCTGGATCTAGATAAGGCCTTCACACACACTGGTATAATTGAAAAGCTCACTCACCTAAATATTAGCCACTATGTGACCCAGTGAACAGCAAACTGGCTCAATGACAGAATCCAGTTATCACTGGTGGCACACTTCCTCTAAAAAGACATGCCACTGGTGGCATCCCACAAGTTTCTAAATTGCATCCCTTCCTCTTTAGCACATAACTTCTCCGATATCCAAGCTGACTTGAAAGATCTATGGCTGATCACGTTTTTGAGGACTATGAGGAGTTTGCAGTTCTTTCTCCAAATGATTGCCTTACAGTACAACGTTGTCCTGTTCGATTCTCAGCTAGAGCGTCTGTGTGGAGACATGCGTGAATGGGTGTACCTTTGTTGAAGGTTGTGCATCAGAGCTGGCAACTCGGCATGTAAAAATCTACTGCCAATCATTAGCAGACCGGAGTTCCACTGTGGCGACCCCTAAAATCCGAAAGACACAACAACAACATAGACCCTCTTGAAAAGTATAGGTAAGCCACACTAGTACCTTCTGTTTTGATAACAGAGCCAAGCTTAATGCTAAAAGCAGTACAGCACTCTTTGGGAAGCATCTCTGTACCTACAACATAAAGAATACCCCCCAAAGAGAACACCTAAACATATCCATGGATAAACTCATTTCAGCACCATGTTATCAGTTACCACTTAGAAACCATTGTAAAAGGTTCGATTACTGAGGGCATATCCTCCAGATCCAAGAAGTTGTCCCTAATAATGGCAAGCAGAATATAGTGCCTGTCTGTGGCATGTAGCTATTCAAACACATCACTAATTTTAAGAGAGCACAACATTCCCTAACCTAGAAAATCACAGCTATGAGCTCCTTAAATTACAGAGAATAATGAAAGCTGTATCATTTTATTTTGTATCCTATAGGGTCTTGTGTAACAACTTCTGTTTGATCTACAAGGATATTAAAGTCCAAGGCCTGCATTACCTCTTTACACTTCAAAAAACTGAATACAACCAATAATTGCTTTGAGGACTTAAACTACATTGCAATATAAACAGTATCTGCTGGTACAATGGATACGGATCACAAAGGATCTATCTATGAAACAAGCTCTCATTCTGCAGACAAAGCAGCTCCCTAGTTCTTTTTAAAACCACCCTTGATAAGTGTATGGGGACCTACAACTTCACTCCCTTGGCTTTGTACTCAAGACCTCCACAAATCAGGAGTTGATGGCATTCGCTCTTTGAAAAAAAGGCAGATCACAGTGGTGTTCCACAGTATTCTGACGAGCAGAGAACAAACTCCTTGACTGACTACCACATATCAACTATCATTATGACATGCTTCTACCTAGCCCAGTTATTTACTAAAGGCATATTCTCCAGACCCAAGGAAGTTATCATGCCTCTCTATACCCAGTTTACCAGAATAACAGAATATGATGTGCCCTTTGTCAACAGATATTCAGGCATAAGTGTTCTGTCGGATATTTGGTTATGCACGTATCACCTGGCAAAAACTTTCACCCCAAATTTTCTGACCTTATAAGTAATGGCTTAATTACTTATTCCTGGGATTATGTAACAACATCCAGACTAATTCCAATTGTATATTTTCGGATTTGGTAGCTTTTCTACCTTACTGCTTCTTACTCTTTTCTTACTAGTGTCCTTTTCTGTTTTCCACTCCATTTTTTTCTTTTCTATTTTAACTATATCTATTAATGTGCATCAGTTTACTGTTAAATTTATCATTTTGTCACTATAATAACCTTTGTCACTATTATTAATGGTTTCCCATTTTGCATTCTGTGAGTTTTTCCTCCCTGGACCTCTTCTGAAAAGAGGCTTTTCTGCCCAGTCTGGCTATTCTGGTAAACAAATGCAAATAAATATTTCCTCACTAGAAAACAAACAAACCATGCTTCCTCACAAAGAAAGTCTTTGGTATGATCTCCTTGAGTTACACAGAGCTATCTAAAGCTCGATCTCTTTGACTCTTGTTTCTTACAGACCTTCCATGATGATCTCTACTTAGCCTACAAGGCTGTAAAAACAACCCTGTTCAACTTGACCTTTTACACACCCACAAAACAGGTAAGACCACCACCAATACTTACTCTAGGGTTCTAACTTTACATCATAAATATTAACAGAACCTACTGGCAGAAGAGATACCTCTACCAAAGGACCCCTCATTGATGTAATATGTTCCCTCTCCATATCAAATTAACTCCATAATGCTCTTTAAGACTACCCTGGATGAGGAGCCATACATTCACCTCCCATTATCTAGCTCCTCGGTCACTTATGGATAGAGGCATTAAGTAAAAGGACCCTGTGGCTAGCTCCTAATGTTCTGAGTGACTGCTGGCCTAGTATATACCTATGAACCATTAGGGTGAAAAATGAGAATGTAAGCAAGACACACTTCTGGGCTCACAAACTTTTATTATCAGCACAAAGCCATATTCAGAAATTAGTACATGATACACAGACTAATCTAGTTCAGTTAACCTCTCACTTAACCTCTCAAAAAATAGATGCTGAAGAGAAGACCACAAAAGGTTAGTCCAGTGGAAATAGCCAGCAGCAACAGCACCACTTCCAAATGCAACCAAACGTGAATAAAAATAAGCATAATGACATAACCATTAATGAAACAAAAGAAGTGCAGAGCAAAAAAAGCCACAGTTACAATCTCATACAAAAGTCTTCAAAAATAATTATTCTGGCTTTAGAGGACTTCTTCCAGCCAGACATACAAAACAATAAGCAGGAGGCGAATATGACTTCAGTTATAAAGGCTCCTTCTCATCAACCACACAAACAGGCAATCAAGTAGATAAAGTTGGAACAGTCAGCAGTAGGTAAAATGCTTAATTTTAATTAAAAATCCACAGTACCTTCCAAAACATCATCAAGAAGAATAGGAGTGCTAAGTTTGCCACACTATACTTGTGAGCACTACTGGGGGTATATCCAGGGTGTAACCCTCAATGTTCAGGGGAAGTGGGGGGGCTCCCACTCTTCAAAAATATGCTTTTACCTTTCTCAAGGGTCAGTTACATTCAGGTGCTTTCAACATTTTGGCAATTACATTTAGGAGGGTTGATTCCAAAACGTGCAGACTTTCATTAGGAAACCATAAAACAGATGTATTAATCACAGTTCAGAGACTAAAGCCAACATAGTTTAATGAAAAAAACAAATTAAAAAACACTAACAGTCCTTTTAATCTGAAACAAATATCAGAGCAGACAGACAGGTGGGGGAAACAGTTTACAGTCAAAATCCAGTCATAACGATCCGAGAAAATACAGATGCATTGAACACCAAAGTCCAACAGGAAAAAAAAGTGAAAACAGTGTTTTTAATGCTGTTAAATTACTATAAAAATGTATTGGGCAGAAGTATCGATTATTTTTGTGAAAAAAGTGTAAAATGTCTCACAATGGTAGCCAAACAGTTTCCACAATTGCTGTGGTCACATATACTGGCTAAAAGCCTAAAGACCAATAAGACACAACCACTGAAGTAACAAACAAATACTAAACAGTCAACTTTAGCAACAAAACATTTCACAGGTAAATTATCTAGGCACACGCAAATAAATATACAGATATGCTATTATACCACTAAGCTAAATGAAATGTAGCCATCATATTTCCCCACTCTTCAGTCTAGGAACTAGTTGCATTGCTTTCAGTTTTTACACTTTTGTTTCTCTTCTGTACTTACTGCAAATGCATATACTTCAGTCCTGCTGTGTAGCCTGCATCAGATAAAATGTACTCTGTATAAAAGTATGCAGATATTCATTTTGGACTTTTGCCCAACAACCCCCCCCCCCAAAAAAAAAAAGAAATTGATCATGGTTGAAAAGGATCTTTAGCCCAACACACCTATTTGGTTAACAAATGATAAAATAAACAAATAAAAAAAATAACTCTACTACAAATCATGAGTGGAGACAAATGAAATGAAAACAACCAGAAAACTAGGCTAATGAGAATATATTCCTGCCAATGTGACAGCATGACACAAATGTTAACATTTCAGTACCAGTGACTGAAAGCCAACCAAAAATGGAAGGAAAGTGCACCCCAGAGAAGATCCTATTGTGGGAAGGAAGGAAGGAAGGAATGGAAAATGGCACACAATACTGACAAATGATGTCCATGAAGCTGGTTGGATACATTCTATTTGGGTTGGGAGTAACACCAGTTATGCTCAGCTTCAGTCATTAGACAGTCCTTAACAGATGGGTTGTATATTCCCATAGCCACCACCTGCATTTTACACGGCTCTAAGCAAGCAGGACAGTATCAGCAAACCTGCTGTACTACCCTAAAATATAACTGATCAGCCTAACATCACTTTCTGCAGATTTATAATCGATTTTAAGTCTGTGTTTTTTTCCTCCTATTCCTATCAACTTCTAATCAGTCTTTTTGTCTGCTTGCAAGTCATTGCACTACTTAGCTACTACATCCTAGTCCATCAAGTCCCTTGGTAGGGTGGGTCCCCCAAGTCCCCTGGTAGGGTGGGTCCCCCATTTCTACAAATAAAGTAACCCTGTTGTATAAAAGTTCAGATGCAATAGGATATGGCAAGAGAGGCCAGGTAATCTTCATGTTACACTGCTTAGGGCTCTTTGGGTCATGCTCATGCACAGGAAGCTAGTTTCAGTGCACACGCTGCTAATCCAGACCCCGAAAACACTCCCAAGTTAGAATTGGAGGCTGTGATGCTGTATGCCACTGCTGGATGTAACACCTGCAGCTTTTCACCCCTTTCCGAATATCACAGATGGCCAGTCACCAGTTCAGCTGACAGCTTCCAGCTCTTGGACCCAGGACACTGGTCAGACTCATTATCGGTATACTGGTTGGAAAGACATTTTGCCCCATGCTAGCGAGAAGCCCACAATCACAGTACAACATTGCTTCAGACTACACTGCTTAATATGATCAGAGGTTTTTGATTAACCTGGAAAGAATTACTGTAAATGGTTAACCAAAGGAAGGACAAACAAAGAACAAAATTCTTTTCATCTCAAACCAGACCCCACCAGTGAGACTAAAACAAGAATATACAGTTCCCAACAAACTATAATAAAAGTCTTGGCCTGCTGCTGGACAAAGCTACAGAGACATCTACAACCAAAAAGTAGGTTATTACAGTACATCATAAGAACGGAAAGCTGTCAGGATGGGAAGAGTATAATAAGTAATTCAACACCTTAAAAATTCAGCTGGTTTAATTAATGACAATATGCTATACATAGAAACGACATGGCTGATAATTTATAGGCCAGCAATGTGTACTACTGGGGATTATGATTCAGCAGAAACACCTGACATAAGCCTTATCAGGAAAATGTACTTTGGCAGATGTGTATTATGGCCTCAAGAAAGATTCATTCTTAAGGTTACAATCATTGGTACAGGTCTCAAGGAGGATCATGTTTTGGTAAAACTTGTAATGATATTTTGAATTATTGTTAAAGTTCTGAATGTTGCCTTTCTTTGCATATTTCAGTTTATTTCTGCGTCAGCAGTGGCTTCTCTGACAATGTGGAATGTGACTGTTTCGTTCCCAAGTTACAGTGAGCTTGTGCTGTAACTGGTATACTAGAAAGGGTTCATTTGCCTGAAGTTATACAGTTTTGGCATTTCTTCATTTGAAAAAGAAAAAAAAAAAAAAACAACTCTCTCTCTCTGTACTTCTTTTGTTTTTGTTTTTTTTTGCTTTGTGGCAGTGAGCCCTAGCATGCTTCACATGTAATGCTGTTTTGCAAAAGGACGCACAAGCCTGGTGATGAAGGCAAACTGTCATGACAAGCCTGTAATTTCCAGACATAAGAACTCATTAAGCATTATATTAAACATTAACAAGTAAGCCCCTCCCCTAAGATTGCAACAATGCAATTCAATGCGTTACATGCCTTACTTCATCACCACTTTATCATCCTTTTCTAAAGTGCTTGTCCTGATGAAAAGTATAATGGTAACACTCAGCATGGATGGTGCAGTGATGCAGCGGTAGCGTTGTCGCCTCACAGCAAGAGGTTCCCTGGTTCGATTCTTGGCTAGGGTGCCTTCTGTGCGGAGCCTGCATGTCATCCTTGCATTCGTGTGGGTTCCCTCCGGGTGCTCCGGTTTCCTCCTACATTATAAAGACATGCATCTGGAGCATTTCTCCCCAGGCCTCCAATGAAAATTGGCTCGTTCCAAGTCGGACTTTACCGGTTAACAAATGTAAAATAAAATAAAATAAATAAATAAATAAAAAGCAAGGTAGACCAACTGAGAGAAGCTACTAAAGTACCCTGGGATTGCCCAAGAGCCCCCATCTTGTGCATTGCATCTGTTACACAGCTATTGTAAGGCACCCTGAGGCATCCTCACCAGGTGCCAAAATCACCTCAACTGACTCCTCTCAAAAAGGGTAGTAGGTTTGAGATTGACCTCCTTTGTTAAAAGGTAGCTTGATTTACTCTCCACATCTGCTCATGTTATGTGTGATCTCATCCTTTGGGTACCTGGCATCTCATCTGTTGGGTCACTAAAGCTTGGGCCCACAGAAAGGCAAGGACATGAACTAAGCAATAAACAGTTTCTTCCTTTGAATCACCTCTCACTTCTGTGGCACAGTCCAATGCAATGCTTGCAGTACTGCTGAAACCACTGAATAAGCTTGCAGACCCCTCTGGCCAGTAGCCATCTACTGAATAAGCTTGCAGACCCTTCTGGCCAATAGCCATCCACTGAATAAGCTTGCAGACCATTCTGGCCTAAACATATCCACTGAATAATCTTGCAGACCCTTCTGGCCAAAACATATCCACTAAATAACCTTGTAGACCCTTCTGGCCAAAACAGTTCCACTAAATAACCTTGCAAACCCTTCCAGCCTCACTAATGATCAAGATCCCAAAATATTTAAACCCCTTCAACTGATGTTGCTGCACTCAACCTGCAGAGAGGTCCATTTATTTTCAAAAAACATAACTGGGTTACTGCTGGGTACATTACTATGACTGGGTTACTGCTGGGACAGCAACAAGCACCACCCAAAGGTTTGCAGAACAGCTGATGTACATGCTCACCAATATGACTGATGGCTCCACCAACTGACATGAACCATAATGCTAGTTACATTTATTAGTAATGCAAGAGACAAATGTACTGTAGCCATCAATGACTACATCGACTGACATACAACACAAATGCTAGTTATGTTTATAAGTAATACATTACACAAATGTACTGTGGCTTTTGTTGGTGGCATGAGTGTAAGTAGGTACACACCTACTTCAATAGGATTGTCACCTTTTCAAATGACCAAAGTGATGCTTTTTTTGTAGAATCATGAGAATTTATAGACTGTAGGACAAAACATACCCATGGCCAGCGCAATGGACAGAACTTTTTTGCCAAAATGAAAGGCTATTCTTGTAGCATGCGAGTTGCTTATGCTATTTCTTTTTAACATTTAGGTATTTCAGATGCAAAAACAACTGTTTTATGCAACTATTTAAGAAAACTTAGGAAGCACTTTTTGTCTTAAAAATCTCAGTTCATTGGCCATTTTTTAGTTTATTTTGCAGGACACAACTGTCCAAAGAGGGACAGGTGATGACCCTACCACTTCAGTCTCCATCTGATGGCTCCACTGACTGACATACAAAATAAATGTTATTAAATTCAGAACAAGTACAGCATTACAAGAATGTACTGGTGGTATTGGAGCGTGTGTGTGTAACTAATAAATACACACAAAAATCTTTAACTTAGGTTTGTACCACCTTTCTGCTCAATAAATATTGCTCTGGCATATTCTTTGTCTAAGCTGCATTATATTGTACAGAGAGATAGTACAATTAACTAGACTGTAGATTCATTTTTGTCAGAAACCTCATTTATTCAAAGTTCAAAGCATAAAGAACATACCATAAGTATGCGGAAAGAGGATATATGCAGGGTGGCATATATACCGTTCTCATTAACAGTGGCAAGGTAAAGAAACACCAAGGATATACCTAGTCAAACAGATTTTTAATTCATAATTTCAACGTACCATTCGGGGGGAGGTAATAACCCTATAACTATCCTTAAAAAAAGCAAAATTGCAGTCCAAAACAACTGTCAGTCATCCACACTTCCTAGAGGAGCCAAAAAAAAAAAAAAACCTGTTCCTGAACACCATATTTCAAATGTACATTTACTATCACTTTTGAAACTATTACCCAGTTACATAATATGACATATTGTCTTGCAGTTTTGAGATGCCGTGTCTGAAAATAAGACTGTCTGCACACATCCAGACTGGCTATACAACTGTTAAAACAAAATCATAAAATAAAATAAAGTTATAGACTGTTTTGCACTCTTACGGGAGGCAAGTGAAAATACACATCCAAGCAAACTTTGTAGTTTATATCTAAAGTGTACACAAAGTGATTCCCACGTCAGCACACTTGACTGGTGTAATTTCAATGCTTCAGCTTTTCATGCAAAGTATCAACACAGTTTCAGGCTACAAAGGGTGCACATGGCTTATAATTAGTCTGAAACCTTTCAAGAAGTTTCACAATGTGACTGGTGGTCTTGCTATAATCGGGAAGGAATTCTGTACTTTTCTCTGCAAGTCCTGTCCCCTCTTCCCATATGCTATTAGATACAGAAGTCAATAAAACATGTTGCACAGTTCTCTTTTGTTTACTTCATCTGTCCTGCATGACCTCAAACAGTACATGCAACAGATACAACTTCCAATAGAAAATATTAACTTTTTAAGCATAAAGTGTTAGCAATGTTTCTGTTTCATGAACAACTGTGTACATTCGCCTAAACAAAAGAAATCTCTGAATAACGCAATTCCCTGAAGCAACAGTCACAATAACAACAAAAAGAATACACATCTTCCCTGAAGTGCCTCATTACTAGTTGTAATTCCTACACAACGAAAAAGAGAAACAAATATACGAAAAGTACACAGGAAGTAACATAGTGCAACAGTTACAGATCCTAGTCAGAAGAGTTTCAAAGTAAACATTTTTCTTTGCTAACATTCTGCAAACGAACTACTAAAAAAATAAACAATGTTTTTTTTTCTTAACTGACCTTTTTAACCACTGAAACCAGTCAAGACTGGAACTATCATCTTTCTCCATTCTCCAAAGAGAAAAGGAGCTGAAACTTTCATTCAAGTGTCTCCAGCTCAGGCCCTTTTTATAGCCCCTCCCCTTTCTTCCCTTCCCCCAGCCTACACTGACAGCATTCTCTCTAGTAGCACCACATGGGACTGATTAGAAACCATCAGCTGCTGGATTGCTTTTGAGAACTAAAACAACAGTGCCAGAAGCTACTTGATGTCAGAGTAAAAGTGAATTAGAAATGATCAGCTCCCAAACAGTGCATAAAAACATAAATGAGATGCAACAATATGCAATAAGTATTTAAAAATCACTTAGCTGTAGGGTTACCACCTTTTCAAATGCCCAACACATGACATTTTTTGTAGAAACATGAGATTTTGCAGGACAAACCATACCCATGGCTAGCACAAAAGACAAAACTTCACATTTTTGCCAAACAAAAGCTTATTATTGTAGCATTTGAGTTGCTTATACTATTTAATATAACATTCAGATGTTTCAGATACAAACTAATTGTTTTATGCAACTATTAAAAAACTTAGCAAATATTGTTTCTCGTAAATCTCAGGACATTTGCCATTTTTTACTTTTTTCGTAGGACACAGCTGCCCAAATAGGGACTGTCTTGTGCAAAGAGGGACAGGTGGTAACCCTACTTAGCTGCTAATACCGGAATAAAAAAGTGCTTCTATGCAAGCACGTACAGAAAAAAACACACTCCCCCCCACCGCCCCCCCTCAGATGCACAAAATATATACCTAGTGGTTAGACAACAATTAACTAATTGCATAGAATTCTACATATCATTGACACAGATCTCTTTTATTTTATTTTTATTTGTTAACTAAGTAAGCCCACTGGGCATAAGTGTTCCATTTCAGGGGTGACCTCAGAGCTCTTTCTGGTAACGAGAATTGCTGAAAGTCACAGTTTTGCAAGTGGAAACTGACTTAATCAAGCCCAGGATTGTAGGATGAAGCTTGTTAACAGTTCATAGCCTTAAACCTCTCAGCTAAATCGCCAGATTGTTTCTCTTTCTTTCTTTCGTATATGTATTGTTGCTTAGGTGGGTAGTTGTGGCCTCTAATAGACTCATTACAATCACAACCAGGACAAAGGCAAACACAAAAACAGTAAGTGTGCTGTACATTTAAAAGAAACAGATGTAAATGTGTAATACAAAATTACTATCATTGCACATTTTCCAAAAATAAAGTAAGTCCAAACTTAAACCTTGCTCTAACGCTCCCAACAATATTCCCTCTTCCTTCCTAAAATGTGCTGCTGATAGCATTGCTCACCCAATCAGCATCATTATTAACCGATTCATAAAAGAATCATATGTCCCCAAACTCTGGCGCTCAGCTTATATTCTTCCTCTTCATAAAGAAGGCAAAAATACCACTATCTCAAACTTTTGCCCCATTGATTTGCTCTCACCAATCTCTAAAATCGTAGAAAAATGCATCCACCTCCAACTTATGCCTTTCCTGACCCAAAACAATCTTCTCGCTCCAACCCAGCATGGCTTCCGTCCAGGCCATAGCACAATAACCGCTTTACTCTCTTTCCTAGAAACTGTCAATAAAGCCCGAGATTCAGGACACTTAGTTTCTACTGTTTTACTCGATCTGTCTAAAGCCTTTGATACCGTTTCCCACAAGCACCTTCTCTGTCATCTCTCAAACCTTAATCTCTCACACAATGCTTTATCCTGGTTCTCCAGCTATCTATCAGACAGATCACAGGCAGTCAAATGGAAGAACTCCATCTCTTCCTTCCTACCTACCCCAACTGCCGTACCACAGGGATCCATCCTTGGGCCAATGCTTTTTAACATCTTCATCAATAACTTTCACACTGCCATTCCTGATGCTAAAATCATTCAATATGCAGATGATTCAACCTTAGTCTGCTCTGCTCAAACCTCTCTGAATTGCTGACTAAAACCCAACCTGATGCACCAAAACCACCTCTCTCTCAATGCAAATAAATAAAAAATTCTACTATTCCCTCCGACAAAGACCCTCTCCTACAATAAAAACAACTTCAAAGTCTATAGTCAAACCAACTCCCTATAGAAGTGGTCCCCTCTGCCAAACTACTTGGCATTACTGTAGATGAACACCTCAAGTTTGATATTCATATTCAACAAAATATTAAGAAAACCCACAAAATGCTAGGTATGCTGTATAGTAATATTCACTTTCTCTCCAGCTCTACCAGGCAGACTCTGGCCTCGACTTATCTTCTTCCTTCCTTATTATACGGAGCCCCTCTCCTAACCAACCTGTCCTCCTCTTCTTCTTCTTTCAGCTGCTCCCGTTAGGGGTCGCCACAGCAGATCAACTGTTTCTATTTCTTCCAGTCCTCTGCATCTTGCTCTGTCACACCAACCGCCTGCATGTCCTCTCTCACCACATCCATAAACCTTATCTTAGGCCTTCCTCTTTTCCTGTTACCTGGCAGCTTCATCCTTAGCATCTTTTTCCCAATATACTCTGCATTCCTCCTCAGCACATGTCCAAACCAACGTAATCTTGCCTCTCTGGCTTTGTCTCCAAACCTTCCAACCTGAGCTGACCCTCTAATATACTTTTTCCTAATCCTGTCCATCCTCATCACACCCAGTGCAAATCTTAACATCTTCAACTCTGCGACGTCAAGCTCTGACTCCTACCTTTTTGTCAATGCCACTGTCTCCAACCCGTATAACATACCTGGTCTCACTACCCTCTTGTAGACCTTCCCTTTCACTCTTACTGGTACTCGTCTGTCACAAATCACTCCTGACACTCTTCTCCACCCACTCCATCCTGCCTGTACTCTCTTCTTCACCTCTCTTCCACACTCACCATTACTCTGATCTGTTGATCCCAAGTACTTAAACTCATTCACCTTCGCCACCTCTACTCCCTGCATCCTCACCATTCCTCTGTCCTCCCTCTCATTCACACGCATATATTCTGTCTTAGTCCTGCTGACCTTCATTCCTCTTCTCTCTAGAGCATATCTCCACTGCTCCAGGGTCTCCTCCACCTGTTCCCTACTCTCACTACAGATCACAATGTCATCTGCAGACATCATAGCCCACAGGGACTCCTGTCTGATCTCGTCTGTCAACCTGTCCATCACCACTGCAAATAAGAAAGGGCTCAGAGCTGATCCTTGATGTAATCCCACCTCCACCTTAAACGCATCCGTCACTCCCGCCGCAGACATCACCATTGTCTCACTACCATTGTACATATCCTGTACCACTCTTACATACTTCTCTGACACTCCTGACATCCTCATACAATACCACAACTCCTCCCTAGGCACCCTGTCATATGCTTTTTCTAAATCCACAAAGACACAATGCAACTCCTTCTGACCTTCTTTGTACTTCTCCATCAACACTCTCAGAGCAAACATTGCATCTGTAGTGCTCTTTCCTGGCATGAAACCATACTGCTGATCACTAATCATCACCTCCCTTCTTAACCTAGCTTCCACTACTCTTTCCCATAACTTCATGCTGTGACTGATCAGTTTAATCCCTCTGTAGTTACTACAGCTCTGCACATCACCCTTATTCTTAAAAATCGGTACCAAAACACTTTTTCTCCATTCCTCAGGCATCCTCTCACTTTCCAAGATTTCATTAAACAATCTAGTTAAAAACTCCACTGCCATTTCACCTAAACATCTCCATGCTTCCACAGGTATGTCATCTGGACCAACAGCCTTTCCATTCTTCATCCTCTTCATAGCTATCCTTACTTCCTCCTTGCTAATCCACTGCACTTCATGATTCACTATCCGCACATCATCCAACCTTCTCTCCCTCTCATTCTCTTCATTCATCAACCCTTCAAAGTACTCTTTCCATCTGCTCAACACACTCTCCTCGCTTGTGAGTATGTTTCCCTCATTATCCTTTACCACCCTTACCTGCTGCACATCTTTACTAGCTCGGTCCCTCTGTCTAGCCAATTGGTACAGGTCCTTTTCTCCCTCCTTAGTGTCCAACCTTTTATACAACTCTTCATATGCCTTATCTTTAGCATTCGCCACCTCTCTCTTTGCCATGCACCTCATCTCCTTATACTCTTGTCTACTTTCTTCATCTCTTTGACAATCCCACTTCTTCTTTGCCAACCTCTTTCTCTGTATACTCTCCTGTACTTCTTCATTCCACCACCAGGTCTCCTTGTCCTCCTTCCTCTTTCCAGATGTCACACCAAGCACCCTTTTAGCCATCTCTCTTACTAGCTCTGCTGTAGTTACCCAGCTATTCGGTAACTCTTCACTGCCACCCAGTGCTTGTCTTAACTCTTCCCTGAACATCACTTCACAATTACCCTTTTTCAATTTCCACCATTTGATCCTTGGTGCTGCCCTCACACTCATCCTCCTCTTCTTGATCACCAATGTCATCCTATAAACCACCATCCTATGCTGCCTAACTACACTTTCCCCTGCCACCACTTTACTGTCTCCAGTCTCCTTCAGATTCGCCCTTCTACATAAGATATAATCCACCTGTGTGCATCTTCCTCCACTCTTGTATGTCACCCTATGCTCCTCCCTCTTGTTAAAATACGTATTCATCACAGCCATGTCCATCCTTTTCGCAAAATCCACTACCATCTGACCTTCTGCATTCCTTTGCTTAACACCATACCTGCCCATCACTTCCTCATCCCCTCTGTTCCCTTCACCAGCATGCCCATTGAAATCTGCTCAAATCACCAGTCTCTCACCCTTGGGTACAGTCATCACCACTTCATCCAACACACTCCAAAATTTTTTCTTTCTCATCCATCGTACACCCAACTTGTGGAGCATATGCACTAACAACATTCATCATTACACCATCAATTTCCAGCTTCATAAACAGAAAACTGCTACAACAAAATCTCTAAATTTGCCTCTAAATCTAGAAATACCACCCATCACTGCCTAACCCTACAATCCCTGAATTGGCTTGAACTCCCAAACTACCTAGACTATCTCCAACTCACTACTGTATATAGACTCATATTTCACCCAACAAAATGTCCCACTCTAACTAACATCCTTCCCCCTTATACACCCAATATCATATCATATCATATCTGAAAATCAGAACTTAATTACTATCCATAAACCTAAATGTCCTGCTGGACAACTTCTCCTGTCTTTCTCACTAGGCATAAAATGGAATTCCCTTCCCTCCACGCTAAGAACCATACCAAACTCAGAAAACTTCAAAACCCAAATATTCAAACATCTGTCCACTAAATGGAAATGTACCTGCCTTCACCCACCCTATTCAAAGGGGGTTCTCTCTCTGGTTCCCAAGCTCTACAACTCTCATAGTTATCTTCCTATGAGCCTATCTAAGCTCTCAACAATTTCTGTAGCTTCTCTCTAAGCTCTCAACAACTCCTACAGCTACCCTCACACAGCCCAACCTTGTAAATATTGTAAATAGCATTCTACTACAGGGTGGGAGGCTGGCATAATGGTCAAGGTGTTTGCCTTACAGACACAAGGTGCATGGTTTGATTCTCACATGGGATACTTGGCTAGGCTTACAATGGCCCACATGTGCAGTTAGACTAGTACTAATCTATGAACCTATGAACCTACTGTTGATGTGTGTACGTAAATTGTATTTACATTTTCTTAAAAGGTTTGTATGTAAAATGTTCCCACACCTAACACATATTTGTTTTCCTCAAATGAAACTGTATGGCTCTGCTTTTTCAGTTAATGCTTGTTAGAATTCCTGTATAGCCAGTGATAAGTGGGGGTAGTTCACTTCATTGTTATTTGGTTTCTGCCTTATATAAGTGGTACAGTTTGGATTATTTTCTGCTTAAACTCTGAGCTTTGGACAGCTAAAACCTACATGCAATCAACTGGACGTACACGTGAATTTAAGTAAATCTTTATCTGCACTTTTTTCAAATAATACAGCATTTAAATTGATTTATTTGTGTTGCATTGAATACTATCTAGCTGCAAGTTGTAGCTCTGTTTTTTCAGTTAATGCTTGTTAGAATTCCTGCATAGCCAGTGATAAGTGGGGGTAGTTCACTTCATTGTTATTCGGTTTCTGCCTTATATAAGTGGTACATTTTGGATTATTTTCTGCTTAAACTCTGAGCTTTGGCCAGCTAAGACCTACATGCAATCAACTGGACATATAAGTGAATTTAAGTAAATCTTTATCTGAACTTTTTTCAAATAATACAGCATTTTAATTGATTTATTTGTGTTGCATTGAATACTATCTAGCTGGAAGTTGTGGCTCTGTTTTCTCAGTTAGTTTCCCACCCACTCTCCTTGCTTTTGTTTTGGTGTTAATCTTGGTAGCTTTGAAACTGCCTGCCCCTCTTGTAAATTTGCATTTGGATACTCCTCCTGGGCCCATCTCATTTGCTCACTCAAAAAAAAAAAAATAGCACTTTTTTCATCTGCTTTTACTGTATTTGTGTTTCTTCCTACTTTATTTCGCTTTTGTGTCATCTTAAAAGTACTCAACTGTATTTATTACTGCTTGGTGTAACTATCATTCTAAGCCTTTTGGTTTAAGCACTTGGGCTTCAGACCAGTTGTTTTACATTAAGAAGGTTTGTGGTCTGCACTGTTGTGGCAGGACAGGTAGCTTACATCCTTCTAAGTTGGGAACTGTTGATTGAAGGCTCAGTGTCTATTATTCTAAAAGTGTATTAGTTCTGATTGAAGCACTTGGGCTTCAGGCCAGTTATTTTACATTAAGAAGGTTCATGGTCTGCACTCTTGTGGGAGGAGAGGCTGGATTCTGCCCTTCTGAAATGGGAATTTCTGGTTAAAGGCTTATAGTGCCTGCATATTTTAACTGTTTCTTACTGAAATTGGTGCGCCTTATTTGCTGTAGCATAGACTAGATCCAGGCCTGCTGAATCTAGCTTTGTTTGTATAACTAATCGAGGCCTTTTTTTTGGAGAAGGTTCCCCTGCACCCCAGTGGCAAGAGTGTGCAGTTAGAACTTGTCTGATTGAAGACTACAGGAACAGGGCTCAGTTTTGAGATTTTTTTACTGGTTAATTGGGTGATTTGTTTAAAAGCCTTTTCTGATTGCTTGTAGTCATCAAAAGCTGTTTTACATGTAGTTTTTACTGTTTGTAGTCGTTTAAAGCTGTTTTAAGTGTATTTTTTACTGTTTTTGCCTTATCTTTTCAAAAAAATTTTTTTTCCTTGTTTCCCACCTTTCTAAGCTAGTATAGTCCAGTTTTCAGGCTAGTGCTGAATTCAGGGCTGTGTTACAATTTTCTGAGTTGCCCATACCGTACTTGGATAGAGGGAGGTTTCTCTGTTCACCTGTGAGAGAGGGAGCTTTGAGCAGCCATCTGTCCCTGGAGGAGTGGTTCCAGCCCAGGAGCTAGTAGTTTATAGGCCATTTTGGGCTAATTTCTCTCTCTTTCATTTCCCTGCTGTAAAAACCGCTTTTGCATGGTTTTGCACGTCCGGGCAGCACCGGTTAGCTAGGGCTAAATTTATCCTGGCTCCACCAAGTCTCCTCTTCAGTTTTTCCCTTGAAAATAGTCTAACTCTCAACCTAAGCACTTAAAAAGCATCCTACAGCCCAGCACTTGCTCAGACCTAATAGCAAGCACTAATATACCCTGACACTTGATTGCCCAGCAGGGCAAGGCTCATTATTCACCCCTCACCAACCAAGCGACTAAGCAGCTCACCCTACTATTCAGGCATGACCAAAGGGCAATTTCAGGTATACTCTCCAGTCCAGCTGGTGAATCTGGGTATCCTGAGGCAATGTTACAACTGCCTCATGTACACAGACAACCCTCTCCTCCTACCACAAAACAATAACATATACGAGAGATGCAACTATATAGCTAAATTAGAGACTAAGCTCTCTCCACCCAAGAATGGAACAGGCAGTCATGAGGAGAAGGGTAACACTTGCACCACACCTCCAGCCTCACACAGACATACTAAACCAGCACTAGCAAAAAATACACATAAATACACAAAATCATACTCGGAGGCTCTAAATAAAAACCTGCAAAAGCATCACAGACCTCCAAAGCAGACACCCAAAAAACCTCCTCCCATCACAAACCAGACAACACATAAAACACAAAATCAGTGTGCCGCACAATCACAGCCCTTAAGGCGAAATAACATACCTAACACACTAGTAATAGGCGACTCTATAGTCAAGCACACTGACATCCCACTCACTAGGCTGGACAAGGAGAAAGTTACTGTTAGCTGCCAGTTGGGAGCCAGAATCTGCCACATAACACAAGTACTAAGGTCACTCCAGAACAAGTACAAATATGACTCTGTCATTGTTCATGTTGGTGTGAATGACCTGAGACGTACCTCCCTGGACTACATAAAAAGAGAGACATGGAAGAGCTCTCTGATCACGTAGCCCAGGTGGGTATGACCCTGACCCTGAGTAGCATCCTGCCCTCACCAAGAATGATAACGCAGTATAAAGAAAAAAATGATCAATTTCAACAATTTGCTAAGCTTCTGGTGTCATTCAAAGGGGATCCAGTGTCTGTCAGCTTGGGACGACATGCTCGACAAGCCTCGTTGCTTCGCAAGAGATGGCTTGCACCTGTCACCCCTAAGCTTTTGAATACTGGCCAAGGCTCTTGCTGCCCCCATAGTGCCTTTTTTAGGCAAGGCTCAAAAGTCAAACCCACCTCTGTAAACAGTACAAATAAAAAATGAAGGTTATGCTACTCAACGCCAAGAGTTGAAATCTCAAAATGTAAGTGCTCGAAGCACTCCTCAGTATGGAGAACGTTGACATCTGTGCAGTAACTGAAAGCGGGTTCAAGGCTCTACAGAGCACCCCAGCACTACCGGGCTACAACTCATACCAAGACATACTAAACCAGCACTAGCAAAAAATACACATAAATACACAGAACATGGACCAAAACACAAAAGGAGGGGGTGTATCCATATTCATCAAGGATACCGACACCTCCAGTTTAGTGGCGCAGCATGATACCTCCGAGATCATCCATGTGCAACTAACATCAGGCAAATCTGCAATGCAAATTGTGGCCTGCTACAGATCACCCTCCATGACCCAGGACCACCACTCCATCTTTCTGGAGACACTGGAAAATATGAAGGTCCTACCGAACACGCTGATATTGGGCGATTTCAATTACCCTACCATTAACTGGGAAAATTACTCAAGTACAAACTCCCAGGTCCAGCGCTTCCTGGAATTTATCAACTCAAATGCCTTGGATCAGCTGGTAAACTCCCCTACCTGAGGTGAAAACATATTGGACCTGGGCATCATCAACATGGGCGACAGGTGTTCCACACCAGAGGTCAACCCGTCACTGGTTTGATCAGACCACAACCTAATCACTCTGGATGTCCACACCACACCACCACCTCCAACCAAGGAAACCACAGTGAAAAACTTTTCTATAGCAAACTTCACCTTACTTAAGACAGAGGTGGTAAGTTTCACAGCCCCCACGCTAAAGGATAACAGTGTCCAAGATGCAGGTACCTTTACAAATGCACTCTATGAGCAGCTAAAAGGATGCATGGATCGTGCCATCCCTAGCAAAACCAAGACTCACTCCCCTAAGAGAAGGAAACCAGTCTGGTGGACCCCTGCCATAAACAGGCTATACAATTAAAGGAGGAAACTAGTTCAGAAAAAAAGCAAATCCCAAGAAGGAAAGACATCCCTGATCAGTATCAGTAAGAAACTAAGGTCCCTCATAAAATCCTCCAAGGCTAACTTCAAAAGAAAAATAGCCAAGGATTCGAAAGATAACCACAAAGCCTTCTTTATCAATTCAAGAATCTAAGTGGCAACTCGCAGATATGCTCTGAGCTAGTCAAAATAGCACAAAATATACTGAACCCACTGATATTGCCAACATCCTGGCAGATAGATTCAGTGCAAACTTCACCCCCATCTCACCACCAAAAGAGCCCACAACAATACTGGAAAAGTGTAATGTCCCAGAAATCACAGATGCACAGGTGAAAACAGCCCTTTCAAAAGCCAAAAGCACAGCGTCAATGAGGCCAGATGGTGTCCCAGGCTGTGTCTTGCATGAACTACAGAATGAACTAATCCCCCACCTAAACACACTGTTCAACCTCAGCCTCTCCACAGGCTACGTGCCCATAGAATGGTGCACAGCAATGGTTATTCCACTCCACAAAGGAGGGGCCACAACTGACCCTGGTAACTATCGCCCCATAAGCCTGACTAGCCTGGTCTGCAAGGCTATGAAGCGCATCATCATGGAACTCATTAACAAAGACATTGGGAACCTCCAAACACTTGACCCGACCTAGTTCGGCTTTGTTAAGGGCAGATCATACTTACTAAACCTGGTTGACTTCTTCGAGACAGTCACTAAGGCCATAGATGAAGGTAGGTTCACACAGCCTACCTTGAGCTCGCCAAGGCTTTTGACACCATTCCCCACTCTGGAATTATAGAAATACTCACCAGCCTGAACAAACCCCTACATCACGAGATGGGTTGCCAACTGGCTTAAAGACATAACTCAAATGGTAAGAATAGCGGGCTCCAGGTCCGACTCTAAACCAGTCACAAGTGGTGTCCCACAAGGCTCGGTCCTGGGACCCCTATTGTTCGGCATATACTTCTCAGAAGTACAGGCAAACACTGGAGGACTATGGCTAACCAAGTTCGCCGATGACTGCAAACTGGGAGCCATAATTGACTCTCCGGCTGACACGGACATTCTCCAAAAGGGCCTTACTGAGATGGACACCTGGTGTCAAAGTCATGGTCTCAAGCTAAATGCCAAAAAATGCATAGTCATCCCGTCTGGGAAAAACAAAACACCCATGAATTACCACATAGGTGGCAGTCCCCTTAATACAGAAGAGGTAATAAGAGATCTGGGGACCCAGGTAGATAGTAATCTCTCCTTTGACAATCATATTGCCAAAGTAGTTAGGAAATCCTTCTATGTAGCCCATCTAATTACTAAAGGGTTTGCATCTAGAAATAAAGAGGTTATTGTGCCCCTCTACTCATCACTCATCAGACCCATCATAGAGTACAATGCCCCATTTGGGATATACCTCACAAGACACTTCCAACAGCTGGAAAGACCACAAAAGTACCTCACCAAGAGGATTACTGGCCTCAAACATATGTCCTATGCAGCCCGACTGAAAAACTCCAGCTGTACTCAGTCATGTATCGCTTACTCACAGGTGATCTCTGCCTGACTTACAAAGCCATGACCAACTCAGAATTGATAGACATGCTCCACCTAAAGAAATCCAAGTCACTGCGAGCCACTCGCTCTAGTGAGCTAAACCTCGCCACAACAATAAATAGAACATGCTGGAGGGATAGATTCCTGTCAGAGAGACTCCCCATGCTTTGGAACAAAATTTCTAACTACATTAGGCAGAGCCTCTCACTAACACTCTTCAAGAGAAACCTTGACAAGTGGATGGGTAACAGAAAATACACCCCTGGGATCACTTCATTGGCTCTTCTTGACAGAGGCTCAGTTAATTAATCAATGGGGCGGCGAAAGCTGACACACTCTGGCTAGGCTTATAAATGCCCTCGGGCAGATAGCCTAGTACCTACCTATGAACCTATGATCCCTACCTTCAAGCTTAATGAATTTGTTAACTATGCATGATATAGAATGCATTTATGAGTAACTATTCTACATAATATTATCTTTAATATTAACTATCCGTTGTATCTAAATTGTATAATGCATCTTGGAGCTTTTCTCCCCGGGCCTCCACTGAAAATGGGTCAATTCAGCCCAGTGGACTTCCCCAGTAATCAAACTGCAAATAAATAAATAAATAAATAAATAAAGTGTTAAACATTCTGAAGTAAGAAACAATAATGAACACCTCAAAATACCCCTGGTTAATGACAGGTACAGAAATTATGTTCATGTGCTCTCTCTCTCTCTCTCACACACACACACACACACACACACACACACACACACACACACACACACACACACACACACACACACACACACACACAGACAAACAGGCAGAGACACACATACAAAATTAGAGGTTGTACCAGATAACGTAAGGTCAACCTAACATACTTCCTACATCTAACCTATACTAGAAGTAACTTCCACTTGAAAAGGAATTCCCAGCAAATTTTAAGATAAGCCACAGAGAGTACAGAGCACATATGCACAATATATATATATATATATATATATATATATATATATATATATGTGTGTGTGTGTGTGTCTTTTATGCCACAGTTATGGCTAAGCTAATGTCTATGCCCTCTAAAACTACTTACTGAAAACTGTTGACACTATCTGATGTATGAGAACAGCTGCATAGCCTTCTGAAAATGAGTTCTCATGAAGTAATTCTTAAAGTGAAGTGTTGGAAGTAGTGAAATGCACTGAAATCACAGAGCATTTGTATGCCCATTTAATTTTGTAAGCTTATCCTTACCCAAATGGTGGCATTCAGGTACCAGAATGAGAAAATTGTGCCCTGTCTGGTTTGTCAGGGATGTTCTCAACACCTATTCATTCTTCAGCAACTCTAGTAATTTAGTTGTCAGTTCTCAAAGTAGGACCAGCTGATGTCCTTAGCAGTTCTCTGACAATATAGTAGAAAAGGGAGGTTTGCTCCTCCAAGACCCACTTGTATTAAACTGGTAATTCTAGAAAAAGAAGAAGAGTCTGTAGAATAAAGATGGACAGATATGAATTCTCATCCACAGCAAAAGCCAAGACAGGCAGGCAGGCTTAATAGAAAGACTACAGTCCTTGCAGGACATTTTACAAAACAAGGTAACAAAAATGCAATGTCAGAAAGGGAATCAAGATGTCATCTACCTAGGTTTCAGTAAGGCCCTGAGCACAGGGAGCTTTCTTGTAAGTCAAACTGGCTGCAAAAATATTTAACAAATATGACTCGGAATGAAAGTAACTGGTGGGCAATCTGAGGATTACGAGATTCCTAGAGTCAAGCTTGCACTATCAGAACTCAGTCATCCAAGCACAGATGAACTTTATCAAAAGTTCCTGAAGGACTGACACATCCATTGCTACCTCTCTGAGTCATATTAGAAATCTGCCACTGATCACTGGATTGTTTCCAGGCCCCGAGAAACTGTCTTTTATAATCGACATTCCAAAACTGACCACAGCTGGTGACAGAGATTAACCCAAGTCTCATTACCATACTTCAAATTCTGTGTAAATTATGAGATAAAGTTGTCGTCACATAACTCATCGTAGCTTCCTTCATCATTCTTGCAGCAGTTTTATACATGGTGCTCTTATAGCTGTTCTGTCAGTGACCAGCAGTGTTTGTACAGGGATGGACAAAGGCACCCTTTCTTGTCGTATGTTTGTCACCCTTAATATAGCATTTCATTCTGTTTCCCATTGCATTGAACAAAGTGAGGTCAGAGCTTATGCTGAATGGTCTTCTGGTTTAAAATGGTTTGTCAGTTGCTTAAGCAATCACTCGGCAAGGGTATGCATAAACAACATGGTATACTGCATTTAAACTGCCTAGAGGAGTGCCATAGGGCTCAATCATTCAGATACCCAGCCAGAACTTTTCTTGACGTGCCATTAACAATGTCAATTCACATCAATAACTTAAAAGCAAAACTAAATTCAGCCATATAACTTTGCTGCAAAATCTCTCATCACCAAAATCCTGAAGGAAGGCCAGGAATAGATACAATTATTTTGTAACTGCAGTTACAGTATGTACTACTCCTTGCCTATGCTTCTAAGAGAAAAAAACTCACCGACTTCTAAATTATAACCAACAGGATCGTAGCTCTCAACTGTCCAGATTTTCACCTCATATTTTTGGTCTATTCCTCATAAAATTTATGATTCTCTTGCAAAATAGTAAGGACCGAAGTCACTAAATAATGACAGACACTTGAATTTTAGACTTCATAGCGGACCGGAGTTCCGCTGTGGCGACCCCTAACCGGGAAAAGTCGAAAGACAACAACATCCCTCAGAAAATGGATACAAATGCAAAACCTGTTAATTCTGTCAACATTCTAAGTTTATAAGAGCAATATTTAAAATCTGCTCCTATTTTGGGCCTTTGTCCCCTACCATTATTTTTGGCTTTGTCCAGATTTCTTGCAGTAAGAAATTAAGATGTATGATTACAAAATCCACCAGTTCATTTCCCTCTCCCCTTAGACAGAATATCAGATCATTGATCTTAATTGTGGAGACTGGCTAGCAGCACAGAAGTTGTACATACAGACTTCCTCCTGCTTACACTCCTACATAAAGCCCTCCGTTATAAAACTTTACTTATTCTTAAATTCTTAAATGCAGCTTGATAGTAAAAAACACTCAATACCTACTAGCCACTTAAGCAAACAATGCAACAGTACTCAGTAGACCTAAAATAACCTCCACTAACCATGCCTCAGATGATAGGATTCTCTCCCAAATGGCATTAGAAACTACCACTCAGATAAAGAATTGAGGATAAAATGATTTCAACATGAATGAGAAAAGCCACTTCCTCCTGCATTAAATAGACTGCAGTAACTTAAAACATAACATGACACAACAATATCAGCCTGCTGGTTCATAGGATTATATGATCATAGGAAGTTGCTAGGCTAATGGCCCTAGGTCCCTTACAAGCCTAGCCAGGTTCTACCCTTACTTCTATGATCAGCACCAATTACCCCTATCCAAGAGGGACAGAAATAGAACCCCCGGGGTGAATTTAGAGTTACCCATACAATTGTCCAGATTGCATCTGAACAGGGCCAATGAGATGCTCTGTTTGATATGAAGTGGGAGTCCATTGCAAAGGTGTGGTAACCTCTGGGAGACAAACCTGTTCCTCCAGCAAGTTCTATTAATGTCACATACCAGGTTAAGGTCTTTAGCCTGAGTAACCTGTGTACCATTTGTCTTGCAGATATGCAGAATTTCCAATAAAGTAGGGTCAGTGATTGCCTTATGTGCAAGGCATAGATCACCTCTGAGTAGTCTGTATGAAACAGAAAAAAGTGACAGTGATTTCAGATGATCCACATAGGACAGATTCTGAAGATCTTGAATTTTCATTGTGACAAACCTTTGTGGTCTCTCCAACTGCTGCAGGTGCTTGGAAAGGTACATACCATAAAGGGCGTTGTACTCAATTATTGGCCAGATGAGGGAAGAGTACAGGGAGGTTATAACTTCTTTTTTTATGGATGCAATGCCTTTACTTATGAGATTAGCAATACAGAATGCCCTTCTTACCACTGTGGAGACATGGTGATCAAAGGTAAGGTTGCTGTCATATTTGTCACCACTGAGTGTGTATTTAGGGTGTTGTTACTGATGTGGTACTTAGCAGGAACATTGCACTTACCTGAAAGGGATGATAATACATTTTTTGCATTGAGTTTAAGGCCATGACTTTGGCACCAATCATTTGTTTGTGTAAGACCGTCTTGTAGGAAGTTGACATCATTTGGAGATTCTATGACTGCTCCCAGTTTACAGTCATCAGCAAAGTTGGTCAGCCACAGACATTCAGTTTCAGCTTGTACCTCAGAGAAATAGATTTCAAACAGTAGAGGTCCCAGGACTGATCCCTGTGGAACACCACTGGTTACAGGTCTGCTGTTGGAAGTGGAATCCCCATTTTTACTATATGGGTTCTATCAGTGAACCAGTTAATGACCCATCTAATGATATAAGGATTGATACCTAGCTGGGTGAGTTTGTCAATGATGCCCGAGTGGGAGATAGTGCCAAAAGCCTTGGCTAAGTCTAGGTAGGCTGTATGCTGACATTTCCCCATTGCTAACTGTCTCGAAGAAGTCCACCAGGTTTAACAGACATACTCTCCCTTTGACAAATCCAAACTGAGAAGGGTCAAGTGTTTGAAGATTATCTACCTATATCTTTTTTGATAAGGTCCATGATGATTTGCTCCATGGCCTTGCAGATAAGGCTAGTCAAGCTAATAGGTCTATAGTTCCCAGGGTCAGTGGAAGCACCACCTTTGTGCAAGGGGATAACAGTATCCATTTTCTATTCAGCTGGGACAAAGCCAGTGCTTAGGCTATAATTGAAAAGAGTACCCAGTGGCATTGCTAATTCTTGTTTGAGCCCATGTAGGACATTACCCAGAGTGTTATCAGGTGCCTTAGATGCTGTATTTTTGGCCTTTGAGAGGGCGTTTATGACCTCATGTTTAGAGATACAAGGTAGAAGACAGGTGGCAGGGATGTCATGGGGTACGTGTGGTGGGGACAGGGAAGTGAAGTTTTCATAGAACCTGTCAGCTAACAGGTTAGTTATGTTCACAGGCTCCATATATGTGGTATCACTAACTACCAGTTCAGCACATATCTGGGCCTTTCATTTTAGGTTATAGATGTAACTAAAGAACTCCTTATGGTTGTCCTTAATTAAGGAAGCTAATTTCGATTTGGAGGACTTCACAAGAAGTCTTATTTGCTTGTTTAAGCTGAGGAGGGTGTGTTTCCAGTTTAGGGAGCACTCCCTCTTACTCTTTGACAGCAATTTCTTCCTCTTATTGTAAAGCCTGTTAATGGCAGTTGCCCACCAGGCAGGTTTACTCTTCCTTGAGGAGTTTGTTTTGGTCCTATCAAGTATGGGCGAGTCAATGCAGTTATACAGGTGTTTGTATAAAGCACCTGTGTAGAACTCGGCATAGCTGCCAGTTCCATCTGTGGGGGGAATTACAGTCAAGCTATTTATGCCATCCCGTAAGAGATTATAATCTGCTTTGGAGAAGTTTTTTAGTTTAGTTGCTGCTGAGTGGCGTCAAGTGTGATAGTTACTTTGAATATGACTGATCTGTGGTCAGATTCTACTAGGGAAGACCTCACAGTGCTGATGCTACAGTGATCCCTCATATTGGTAAGCACCAGATCCAGGATGTTGGCACCCCTTGTGGGGGTGCCAACCTCCTGGTCCAGGGCACTGGAGTTAAAGTCAAGGAACCTTTGGGCAACTGAGTTAGAGCATGAGTAATTTACCCAGTCAATGGATGGATAGTTAAAGTTGCACAAAACCATAGTGTTCGGATGTATTGTGATAGACTGAAGTAAATCCAAATAGGCAGAGTGGATGTCCTGATTCATGGAGGGGGTCCTGCAGCTGACAAAGACACAAAGACTTGAATAGGTATCCTACCAACAGTTAATTGCACCTGAAGTAACTCCAGGGAATCATACCATTTAACCAATCAGGAGGTGTATTTATCTTTAATAAATATCAATACACTGCCTCCTTTAGTTTTCATGCCTTCAGTTTGTGGTCTGAACATGTGGAAGAAGGTGTAGCCTGGTATGACTGGGGTGCGCTCCACAGCCTTGAACTAGGTCAACTACTAGATTCTTAAGCTAAATCTCAGGCTTAAGAGTAGCCACCTCACTTCATGTATATAATATGCACAATTTATTTATTTATTTCTCTTTGTTTACCAAGAAATTACAACAGGGGCTTCTCCAATTTTCAGTAGAGGCTTGGAGAAAAAAGCTCCACAAATAAGAACAAATACATTACATAACTGAAAAATATAACATAATATAGACAATGCAGTGACTTGTATAATATTACTTTACATAGGATAATGCAGAACAGTAGCTTAGCCAAAGTGTGGCAAAAGGAGCAACTCCCCTAGCTGCAAAATGTTGGGAGTGCGATCAGCCAATACCAATCTTTCTTTAATTTAATACCGGCTTTTAAAAGCTGGTATTGCATTTGCAGTCAGATCTGAGCACTGTAGTACTCCATGTGTGGTCTAAACTGTAGCAAGCAGTTTGCTATATTTTAAAAGTAAAAAAAATGTGTTTATATGACGTTATCGAAAGATGAAAATAGCAAACGCAATTTCATCGGCCCCAAAACATTTAAACATGAAAATATCGAACATTGAGAACAGCGAATTTGTTCACATGGAAAAAATTCGCTGCTCCGAAACACATACACACAACACAAGCACATCAAACAAACAGCAACCACACACATACACTTAAATTCCTACATCTAACGCTACACTAAACTAAACATACACTACTATCTACCGACTTACCTTAACCCAAACCCTAACCCTAAGGTCCTTCACTATTGTACACTCACCTAACCCACGCCCTAACCCTAACTCACTTAAACCACCCCTAACCCTAAAGTCTGTCACTATCGTGCACACGCCTAACCAGAGCCCTAACCCTAACTCACTTAACCTGCCCCTAATCCTAAAGTACAAACAATCACACATGTACCTGAACCCAACCCGTAACTTTCCACCACAGCACTAAGAATAGCGAAGCCACAGAAATGGCCAACCAAATTCTTTCACGAGGAAAGAATTCGCTGTTCGGCATCTTCGCTATTCTTAGCGTTCGCTGAATAGTGTTTGATATCAGAACATTTGAAGTTTTAATACTTTGATGTTCTGATATAGACCCCCAAAAATATATATATATATTTTTTTAACCCAAACCTTAGTGGTGTTGCTCTCAAAGCAGGCAGGGTATAAACTGTAGTAAATGTTTGCTACATTTGTAGCAAGCAGCTTTTTACAGTTCAAAAAGGCATTTTTTAAACTAACACATGAGTGCTTTAGCACTCTGTGCAGGCAGGGTATAAAAATGTAGCAACTGTCTGCTACATTTGCAGCAAGCAGTTTTCTTTAGTTTACAAAGAACAATTTTTTTTAAACTGTAGCAATTGTTTACTAGATTTGGAGCAAATAGTTTACTACAGTTTAAAAAGAAGAAATTTACTTTTTTTTTAAACTAAAACCTAAGCACTCTAGCTCTCCTGACATCCAGGGTATAAACTGCAGCAGCTGTTTGTTACAGTTTAAAAATATATTTTTTTTTAAGTAAAACGTGAGCACTATAGTGCTTCATGCAGGCAGGGTATAAACTATAGCAATTGTTTTGCTACATTTATTGCAAATAGTTTGCTACAATTTAGAAGAAGAAAGTATTATTATTATTATTTTTTTTATATAAAATATGTTGATGGAGGGTTGGAGCAGGGCACAGAATTGGGACCTGAATGTCTGGGCTGGAGGGAGGGAAGTGGGTCATGCATCTGGCCATCTGGTTGGTGTAGCAGTAGAAGAAACATCCATTTACCCTTTTTTACTCTTTAATGGAAGAGCTGGGGGGGGGGGTACATCTTCCTGTAATAATCCAATTGCTTATGATGATGTAGGTTTATTACAGTGAAGCGCTATTTTCTTTTCTTTTTTTTTTAATCTTAACTTGAAGAGCTGACGGGGTGGAGCACTGGATCATAGTACAGAACAGGGAGTTAGTTGAACCATCCACTCTTCTGATGCAGACTACCTTCCATACACATTTGAGTTATTGAAATATGTGGTAGTTGATTACGGAGATTTAACATTTAAGAGTAGTTAGTAAGATATTTAGTTAGATCATGTAAAAATGGATAAAGGAAGTGAAAGAATTATAATAGGGGATGTATTTAAAGAAAGAAGAATTCTAGTAGGATACTATATATGTAGAGGGTGAGACAGATAGATGGTAAAAGCATGTATGAAAGAAATAGATACATCAGTGGTTACCTGGAAGACAAATTTGTATGGAGAGAATAAGAGGGCTGTAGGCTGGAGTGGAAAGAATGAAAAGCATGCCAGAAAGTAGCAGAGGCTCATTTTTGGTGTTAGTATATTGTAATTATATTAGTGTAAAAGAAAGAAATTGTGTGAAAGTTAGAGTAAAGAAAGCTAGAACTAACGGAGTATAATTAGAAGTAGGAGTGTGGCTGAGTTCTGGGGGTTCAGCTTGGAGTACTGCAAGAGCACGACCAGTTGTTTAGTAGGAGTTTCTTCAGTGATACCTTAAAGCTATTTATCATGCCTGTTTGTCTTATTTCAGGGGATATTTAGTTCCAGATCTTTGCAACCTGGTTAGAGTATAATGAATAACCTGTGCTATTATGCACAACCCATTCCATTCCAAACATTACATGATCCAGAAAAGATGTTACTGTTTCTACTTTATAGTTGCAATGGACCAGACATATCCATTTATATACAACTAGACTTTGATAATGTTCATATACTGGCAATGAGTGAAACTAACTTGCCTATATCAATGCACATGTTCTGCATATTTGTACACTTATTTAACTTGTAAACACTGCATAGTGTAATGCATCTATTTCAATTCACATTTATGCAAACATTGTCCTTCATGGGATGTATTTGAAATGGGTCCACCTTGTGAATAAATCTCACACTCTTAGCACAAAAATTCTGAACAAAGATGAAAATAATGGGGGACAAAGAACCAACAATAGGAACAATTGTAAGGATTGTTCTTATAAACATACAAGGTTGATAGAATAACATGTTTTGCATTAGCTTGTATTTTCTGAAGGGTCTGAAGCTCAGATGCCCATCATTATTGTGACTTCACTCCTCAATGATTTGCCAAAAAAACATACATTTTATGAGAAATATACCAAAAATATAGGCCAAAAAACTGGTCATTATGTGAAAATCTTGACAGTTTAGAGTTATGACCCTAACTAACAAACTCACTAACTAACTAAAATAAAATAAAATAAATACTCAAAACCCTGTTATATACAGTACTTTGTTTATGAGTAGGGGTCTTGCAAATATGGCAGAGAATCATCTGCGACACTGACACCATGGTCAGCATCACCCAGTGTGATGCCTCTCTTAAGATCATAAATAAAAACATTCAGAATGATCTGTTACCCTTGTCCACTTAGTTGGTAGCCAGACAGTTATTAATGATGCACATTGGAAAATGGACGACTTGATATCTCAAATCTGTATGGTTATTTTTGGTGGTTCCACTCTGGCACCTCCTTGGAAACAGTGCAGACCTTAAGTACCTAAGCAAGAAAACAGAAATAGTGCTCTCACTTGGCTACCATGTCATGTATATTAAAACACTTCCATTTGGTCACAAAATTCATAATAGAGGAAGCCCACTCTGCCACTGTCGAGCAGAGACACAGAAGTGATCCCTGGATGTATTTCCTATTTCCCATCCACTCATCAAGATTTTTCTTGAAGAGTGCTAATGAAGAACTTTGCTTGACATAGATGGGTAGCCTTGTCCAGAGTATGGGAAGTCTCTGGGACAGGAATCTATCCCTCCAGCATGTCCTGTTTATTGTGGTGACAAGGTTTAGGACCCAGAGTGTGTAGCTCGGAGGGATTGGGATTTCTTTGGGTGTAGCATGTCCAACAGCTCTGGGTTTGACATAGCTTTATATGTTAGGCAGAGATCACCTCGGAGTAGGTGATATGCTATGGAGTAAAGCTGGAATTTTTTGAGGCGGTCAGTATAGGGCATTTGTCTGAGGCCAGTAATCCATTTTGTGAGGTACTTCTGTGGCCTTTCCAGCTGCTGCAGATGTCTTGTGAGGTACATTCCAAAAGGGACGCTATACTCTATAATGGGTCTAATGAGTGTCGAGTAGAGGAGAACAATGACCTCTTTTTTCCTGGATGAGAAGCCTTTTATGATAAGGTGTGCCACGTAGAAGGACTTCCTGACTACTGTGGTGATGTGACTATCAAAGGAGAGACTACTGTCCATCTGGGTCCCAAGGTCTCTTATCATGCATTTGGTGTTAAGTAGATTGCTGCCCATGTGGTAGTTCATGGGTACAGAGTTTTTACTAAAGGGAATGACACTGCACTTTTTGGCATTGAGCTTGAGGCCATGGCTCTGACACCAGGAATCTGTCTCAGCGAGGCCCTTCTGTAGGATGTCCACATCATTTGGTGACTTGACTATGGCTCCTAGTTTGCAGTCATCTGTGAACTTCATTAGCCAGAGGCCTTCTGTGTTAGCCTATACTTCAGAGAAGTAGATACCAAACAGGAGAGGTCCCAGGACGGAACCCTCTGGTACTCCACTTGTCACTGCTTTGAGGTCAGATTTGGAGTCTGCAACTTTTACAGTGTGGGTTCTGTCAGTGAGCCAGTTGGCAACCCATCTTGTGACATAGGGATTTATACCTAGTTTAGTGAGTTTAGCTATAATTCCAGAATGGGGGATGGTGTTGAAAGCCTTGGCGAGGTTAAGATAGGCTGTGTGAACCACCTTACCCTCATCTACGGCTTTGGTGACTGCCTCAAAGAAGTTGATCAGGTTCAGTAGGCATGATCTGCCTTTCACAAACCCAAACTGGGTGGGATCCAGAGTCTGGAGGTTACCAATGTCTTTGTTTATGAGTTCCATGATGATACATTTCATGGCCTTGATGACCAGGCTCGTCAGGCTAATAGGTCGATAGTTCCCGGGATCAGTGGTGGCTCCTGCTTTGTGGAGTGGGATAACTGTTGCTGTGCGCCATTCAGTGGGCACAAAACCTGATGTGAGGCTATTATTGAACATGGTGCTTAAGTGGGGAGCCAGTTCGTTCTGAAGCTCGTGTAAAACGCAGCCTGGGTTGTTGTCCAGTCCCATGGATGCTGTGTTTCTGGCTTTAGAGAGTGCAGCTTTTACCTGTGTAGTTGTGATTACAGGGACTCTGCATTCTTCTGCATAGATATGGGCCCTTTAGGGGGTGAGTTGGGGGTAAAGTTAGTACTGAACCTATCTGCAAGGATGTTGGCAATATCAGTTGGTTCTGTAATTTTCTTGCCTTTGTGCTGTAACTCAGAGCAGATCTGGATGTTGCCATCGAGATTCTTGACATAGCTATAGAATGCTTTGTGGCTGTCCTTGGAATTAGTGGCGATTTTGTTTTCGTAGCTAGCTTTGGAGGATCTTATAAGGGATCTCAGCTTCTTACTGAGGCTGACCAGGGAGTTCCTCCACTCATGGGATTTTACTCTCTTTTGCAACAGTTTCTTCCTTCTGTTGTACAGTTTGTTTATGGCAAGGGACCACCAGATTGGCTTCCTTTTTTGGAGGATAGCGTCTTGGTTCTGTTTAGGATAGCACGGTCCATGCACTCGTGTAAGTGCTTATAGAGTGCATTTGTGTAGGATTCAACAGTTTATTGCCCCAAATACCTGGAACAACATCCACACATCACATTCAGAGTTTTGCTAGCCTTTTCACCTTTAAGATAGTGCTGCTCTGACCACTTTAGGGTCACATAATTTCCTACTTTCATTTCCTTTTTTTCAGGCTCAGTATGCATGGGTTATTTCTGCAAAATCAGTTCATCTTTTCTTTCAAAAATGTTAGGAACTGTTAAGATACACTACAGTATGGGATTTTTCACTGATTAAAGGACCACTCAATTGTGGACACTAGGAAAACACTGAACTTACAAAAAAATATGATACTATAATAAGACAAATAAAAGATCTAATCAACTCAACAGCACTTAAGGTACAAGTAAGTGAGTCAAATATTATGATGAAATAGTTGATTCTAAAGAACTTACTGTGCAACGAACAAATGCTGTCAAATGTTTATAAGTTAATCTCCTCAACCACATATCAAGCCTCCTAACTATACTCAAACTATTGGAGTAAAGAAGTTTAACACATTACATTTCAACAAAAATTGCAAGCAATAGACAGTATGATAAAGCTTACTCCTTTTAAAAACCTAATCTATACACAGCTTATGATAAATAATAGTGCTTACCTTACCCCTAAATTAATTAATAAACTTAACCTAAATGTTTCAGCATATTGTCTGTTCTGTCCTAGGACTGCAGCTATATTACATGTGCTTTGGAGCTGTAAACATGTATATAAACTATGGTGTGCATTGAAAGTTAAAATAGAGAAAATGGGGTGTGAAAAAAACACTTTCATGGGAATTTGCGATTATCCACATAACATTACAGAGACTATCCAAAATAAACAAACATGTATTAATTACTATTTTTGCATTAATTAAACTGTATGTAACCCAAAACTGGCTTGACTATACTAAAGTATCATGGAAAGGGTTTAAAAATATGGCAATAAAATACATATCCTCACACAAGCAAGTAGTTAAAAATAAAAATAAAATCTCTTACTTCCAAAAGTATTGGAATCTTCTATTAAATAACATATTAAAGGATTAAGTTATAAAAGATGTTTTTTTTAATGCGAGAAGAAGTAATATAAATCAATATGCCAAACATAAAACCCCATATGATATTAATAAACAGGAAAGAATCCAAGGCCTGAAAATGTCGAAATTAATTCTTTCAATGTTTCTTCTCTTACCCAAATAAATAATGACTGATTCTATCTATGGTGGCACTACATTGCAAATAGTTGTAACTAGTTTGTTAGTATAACTTTCAATTCATAAATATAAGTGTACTAACAAATCTTTTTTTTTTTTCTGTCTTTAAGATAGCTTTATAAACATGCAACTGTGACAAATCTGTGCATCTTAACAACTTAATTCTGTATTATATGTACACTGACACATTTTACTATTTATGTGTAGGTTTTTGTTAACCTTCTTGTTCTGTTTGTAAATATGTACTACTACAACTTAAAGAAATCAAATATTATATTTGAAAAAAAATGTTATGAACTAGTTGTAATTCAGATGACTATCACTGCAATACTTCACCGTCACCTTAGTCCACAAAAACAACTTTCCCATCCATTAACATCTTCACCTGTTATTGCTGTATACGCTGTTTTTTCAATAGTACTATTCTTTAAAGGTAGCCTTAATTCTGAGCGCATGATATTGCTCTGCCTTTATGTCAGATTTGACCATTTATCTTACAATTTATACTGCAGGTGGTTTCATTAGTCTATGCTAGTGTTTCTTTGTTTTATGTTTTTATTCTAACAAAGTGTTTTTTTTTTTCAAAACTTTCTATTTTGGAGCTTCTCTTGTTTCTTCATATCTTTGGATTCTAGTTTTTAATGCTTGCTCAGCATATCTCAAACTGTTTTTGTTAATTGTAGCTAGGTCATGAGTGAAAAAAGGGTCCAAGCAGTCCAGATCACTTACTGCTCAATAAATAAATACATTAATTAAATACATACATATGTATACATATAAACTACTATAAAATAAAAAAAATTACAATATATGATCAAACCTGCTGCATTTTAATGACATTCTAGGCCTAGCAGCTACTCTCTCCACACAAGTCAGTCTAATATATGAAAGCTCAAGATAAGCAAATGATCCAGACCATCACATTCCTAGGTGGACAAATCACTGCTCAAAGGCAACAAATGCATAAAATTAGAAAGGCTGATGAAATTTAGAGATGGCACTAAACACTGACACAGACCCCTAGTCTAGATCTCCACCACCACCACTGTCTGGAGCAGTACAATATAATATAAACACTAAGATCATATTTCCAAGAGGTAACAATTTATCTACATAGAAAACTGTACACTGCAATAAGTTAAGTGATTAATACTGTCTGCTGATGTAAAATATTGAGTTCTGGAATCCCTGCCTGGCTGAATAGTTTTTGTACAGCAAATCAATGGTATCCCCTCTTAGGAACTGGTTAATGATCTGTGTAGATTACCACATATGCGATGCTTTCCCCATGGACAGCAGGCAGCTTTGTACACAATGCTAGCCTATAACAAGACTACAGATGCTTTCAATGTGCTCCATGGCACAGTGAGAATGGGCCCGGATTATGACCATAATGGCTCAGGATCTATTAGCAGCCCTGGACCTGGAGGAGCTAGTCAAGAAGAGAAAGAAGTGAACAGCTGATGCTGGCTCACCTATCTCTGAGCAGAGGGAATTCAGGTAGTCACACTGCAAGTCTCCACTTGAGGGCGAGGCAAGTACTGCACATCCTATAACCTGTGACTCTGGGAGTGTACACCCATAGAATAGTACACATGCGCACACAGGCATGCACAAACATACATGTGCACACTCACACTGAGTGGCAGTACAGCAGGCCCTTCCTTAACCTTACTTTCTGAATGGTTAAAAGAGCTTTAGAGAATAGTAAGTCAGCACAGTTGGTATCGGTTGTACAGTACAATACAGACCAATTTAAAGATACAACAATTGTGGTCAGAAGGTTGTGTTTTCAAATTTATATTATTTTACCATGGCTGCTGTGACGCCCACCACTGCTGGCAATATGTGATGGGCACCAATATGTGTCATCCCCACACTGGGCCAGTAATCAAGGAGCCTGAATCCTCACTACTGACACTGGAGAGGGATGTACACTTAGAATACAGTTGGATACACTTAGTATTTCCAGATGCCGACCTCCCTGCATCAAGTACAATTTTCCTTAAGAGCACACAGGGAACACATTCAGCCTGGGGTCTGGATGTCTCTATATCTATCTCCCTCCCAGATCCCCAGTAAGACTCCCCACTGGTACAGCTTTAGGGCTAGGTCCTCAGCCGAGTGTCCAAGCCAAGTCCTCCAGCACACTTTTGTGAATCCAGTGCTTCTTGTCCCTGCCCCAAGTAGCTGACACACACACACACACACTGAGAGATTTGATTTTTCACATACACATACACACACACACACACACACACACACACACACACACACACACACACACACACACACGCACCTCAGAAAAGCTGGCACAGATGTGCCTGCTGTGCCCCTTTCTGCCCAGAGTATACAGTATTTATCACTGCCACCAGACACTTCACAGTCAACTATTTTGAGGCCCTTAACAAAGTGTGTCCAATTATACTGTGTAATATTAATACTAATACAAATTGTAGTAATTCACCAATATGGCTACGCCTTCTGGAGTGGCCCACACAGTGTCACCAAATAAATATAAGTACTCTCAAAGGATAGATTCTAAGGACCAGCCACAATAAAAGTTTTAAATATATTTAAGAATAAATAATAAATGAATATGAACATATTGAATTTATATTCACAATAAACCACAGAGTTCAAATTACAAAAAAAATATTGAAAACAACATTGATGGACAGACTCATACAAATAAAGAAAAACAATCTCCAAACTAAGCTTTACTATATTCCTGACTGAATCTAAGAGAATTATACTGCTCCCTAATAACTTACTTTGGCAAGGTAAGATGAAATACTTGAACAGTCTTTCTAGTCAAGCTCCCAAACAAAATATTCTATGTTCTGAGATTACTCCCTGTAAAATATAATATCCAAGATGACTTGCAGAATGATGTCATCTGATCACCTGACTCTAGGTTCCCACAATATCTCCTTTTGAAGTTTCAGAAAGGACTTCAGCAGACTGATACATACACAGTTAAAGCTTTTATGGCAATGCCTAGGAGCCAGAAACATTTACAACACTTTTCCCCTTCTTTACAAAAGCTAACAGATAATGGCTACTCCCAAACCTACCATCCCCTGGCCGACTCAGCACTGTAGAGTGCTGTTCAATGATGATTTAACAGCTCATTTACATTTCCCTTGTTTTTCATAAAATAAGCCAGCTGGTTAAACATTGCTGTGGCAGTGTCCTCTATTAAAACATATACATTTAATTCAGATACCATACTACATGTACATTTCTCTTCATTTCAGCAGGGTGCACAAGCAAAGCTCACAAGTACATTTTCAGCACAAACATCTGTACAAGCCTGCTTGGTATACAAACGTCATTTAATTATTTACAAAAATCCCAGCTAGCTGTGCTGGCACAAGTCATATATCTACTGCTATGCTTCTCCCTAGCACGGCTGGCAGTACCTCCCATCATCACAGCTGCTATTAAGTTTACTGTCTTTGTTTATTGAGCACATCACTATCCAAAGCAGTTTCTAAGATGAGACCGTTATATACCTGACTGATCAAAATGTGGCAAGAGAAATACACAGTTCAACACATTCTGTAGTTGCACTGCAAAACATACATGCACAGATACATATATAGGTCAGGGACCAGGAGGCTGTGACATGTCAAAAGTTAAAATACAAACAGTATTGCATGGCAAAAAAGCCTTCCAGCACCCTTGTACCCCTTACCTTACATTGAGAGTAGAGCTTGACTTTTTCCCCCTCAAAAGGACCCATGTTAGCACTCTTTCTGAGTTTCAGTAACAGGGGAATTATATTGTTTGTTGAATGGCTGTGTACTGGTGCAGTGCATGTATATAGTACATGCATGGTGTTAGCAGGTATTTTGAGTTCAACACTGTGAAGTTATAATAGACATTTTGGAATTTTCTATTCAGTATTACAACTTTCAGTATATAACTGTTTAATAAGTTGTCATGTACTTATATCTATATCTATGAAATATCAATGAACACTGATAAAAGGGTATGATGAAAATCTTTCACCACTACTCCCGTTTCATTAAACATTCATCACCACTCCAACTGAGGCATCTATTAAAACTTCAGACAAAGTATGTATAGATAGGAATGTTTTCCTATGGCTAATTAAAGTATATTTGCAAAATAATAAACAAAAAGTAATAACATGTTCCTTCATTATCCAAATATTATTAAATTTGAAAAGATTTATGTATTCCAATCACCTAATTAAGAATTTAATCATAATCCATATTTCCAATTGGCTTTACTAGTGAATGTATAATTTCTTTTGATACTAAGAAAATGTTAGATTTCAAAAAGGGTAATTTGCTGTATTGGCACCAGTTCCTGTCAACAAATAAAATTCACAGAGTTGATTACTTAATAGCTAGAAATAGTCTACAAAATTGTAACTGGCTTGATATCCAGACATATAAAGAGTTCTTTCATTACAGAACTATAATTTCATTAGAAACACTTGACAAGAACATACCCAAAATTCTAGACATAATTTCTATTATTAATAATGGTTCCCTAAAAGATACCTCATTTATATCCATCATATATAAATCCATCAGAACAGATTTTACCTTTACAGATGTCTCTTACTGGAACTATTCAACAAAAATAAACAACAAAGAATTTATATTAAGTAATAAAGGGCTTTGTTTGAAATCAGCAGGAAAAAACACAGCTTCTCCCTAATGGAAAATCTATACTTGGAAGTTCCTGCATAGAGGCTTTTTAACTCCCAATAAAATTGCAAAAATATATAAAAAAGAATACATGAAATGTTGGAGATGTAATCAATCTGATGCTGACTGGTTGCATATGATTGTGAATTGTAGAATGTTATCTGCTTTTTGGAATGAGTTTAGATACTTCTGCAAAGCTATGCGGAATGACAATTTTACAATTTCTGACTGTCTCATATTGTTTAATGTGCATGTTCCAGAAGTTATACCGCGAAATCAAATGCATACATTATGGTCAATACTAGAGATAGCAAAGAAAGTGGTTACAAAAAAAATTGGAAATCATAACACACTCACATTTACAGGAAATTTGTTTATTTAGCCAAACTTGTTTGTGATAGAGAAATGTCCACTATAAAACTGAGAACAAAAAAAAAATCTAACACATAAGCAATTTGCTTGGGAAAAATTGAAATGATTATTAGAGAAATATGAGAAATATTGAATTATTTCCTTTAAAAATGTCAGCCAAACAACTAAGAAAGCATAAACACAAACCTAGAAAAACACTACTTGCAACATAAATCAAACCCCTGGAAATGAAATTTAACATAATCAAAATAAAAACAAACTAACATAAAATGAAAAACATAAAGATAAAGCACAAACTACTACTAGTCAATCAGAAAATGGCATTACAGGGAACTTGAAGCAGAAACTAACAAACCACACTAAATACCTTTAAAGGATTGCTCTAACAATATAATAAAAACTATATAAAAGACAAAAAATACTCCAGAAATGCAGGAGAAAGACACTCAAATGGCAGGCATTTCATAAAAAGCTATATAACCTTTAGGGAGTCTTACTTGGGTAAACAACTTGTGCATTTACTAGAATGAATGAAAACCAAGATTCCGAACTAAAAAGAGATGGATAAATAGATCACGAGAAAGCATGGCTTCTGTGTTATAAAATAATTTGTACTCTAAGATCAGGGAGCTCAGTTCATGATTGAACTGTCTCCATAAACCAAGTAAAAAAAATATGTATTATACTCTAGACTTGCTCTATTGCATTTATATATATATATATATATATATATATATATATATATATATATATATATATATATAGATTGATAGATAGATATGGGTCTACTTCATTTGATTGAAAGACCATTTGACCTAAACCCATTTGATCGAAATTGCATTTGATCGAAAACCAGTATTCAAGGCATAAAACTGGGATTCGTCCCCCTCCCCAATGTTGTGCGACCCCGATCAATCAGGAATAAACATCATATAGACCAAAGTATCTTGGAAAGCATCTCTTCCCCCAACAAAATGTTTCAAAAAGACTTTCTTTGCCCCCCCATGCCTTCAACAGCCCCTTACTTAAGTTCACTAATTTCACAAGCAAACAACCATAGAGAAAAGAGAAAATATTACAGAGAGTGAGTTGGTGTTGGTGCGCAAATAGCATCCACATCAATAGTGATATATAGCACTCATGACCGTGATGAAACTCTGGTTCATAGGTTCATAGGTTCATAGGTTCATACTAGGCTATCTGCCCGAGGGCATTTACAAGCCTAGCCCATCATTTTACGCTTTACGCACCCCTTTAGTATGGGGAACTATACCCATTATTTTGCTGTGCCTCTGTCGAGGAGTGACATTGAGGTAATCCCTGGGGTATATCTGCGATCTCCCATCCATTGGTCAAGATTTCTCTTGAACAAGGCCAGCGTGCTCTGCCTCACATATACGGGATTTTGTTCCACAGCATAGAGTCTTTGGGTGATAAATCTATCCCTCAGCATGTCCTATTAATAGCCGTGTGGAGTTTAAGTCTCCCGCCTTGTGGCTCTGATGGATCTAGATTTTTGAGGTGAAGCATATTCATCAAATCTGGGTTTGACATGGCCTTGTATGTTAGGCAAAGGTCACCTCTGAGCAAGCGTGGCGACTGAATAGAGCTGGAGTTCTTTCAGTCGGGCAGCATAGGACAGATTTTTGAGACCCTTTATCCTTTCGGTGAGGAACTTTTGTGGCCTCTCCAGCTGCTGCAAGTGTCAGGTCAGATACATTCCGAATGGGGCATTGTACTCAATCATTGGTCTGATGAGTGATGAGTGAAGGGAGACCATGACCTCCCTTGATCTAGATGAGAATCCCTTCATGATAAGGTGGGCAATGTAGAAGGTCTTCCTAACTACTTTAGCTACATGGGTGTCGAATGATAGACTACTATCAACCTGGGTCCCCAGGTCCCTGATAACTTCTTCTGTGCTCAGTGGATTGCCACCTATTTGGTAGCTAGGGGTAACCTTGTTTTTCCCGAAGGGTATGACTATGCATTTTTTGGCATTTAACTTTAGGCCATGGCTCTGGCACCAGTCATCCATCTCTGTGAGACCCTTCTGAAGGATATCTGTGTCAGATGTGTTTTCTACTATGGCGCCCAGTTTGCAGTCATCTGCAAACTTTGTCAGCCATAACCCTCCTGTGTTTGCTTGTACTTCGGAAAAGTAGATGCCAAACAAGAGTGGGCCCAGGACTGAGCCCTGTGGGACACCACTTGTGACAGGCTTTGAGTCTGACATGGCGCCAGCAACTCTGACCCTGTGGGTTCTGTCACTCAAAAACTTGAGATTTACTTAGCTTGAGCTAACTAATAGGTTCATAGATTAGTACTAGGCTAACTGCCATTTTAAACCTAGCCATTTACCCCATATGAGAATCAAACCCTGAACCTTGTGTCTTTAAGGTAATCACCTTAACCATTATGTCATCATCCCACCCTAAACTAAACAAAACTTAACTTATTTCTACACATTGGCACAGCTATAGGGTTAAGATTTCATCCGAGTAGCCAAGCTAAGACCTCCAGCACCCTGTCTGTACAACCAGTGCTTTGTGTCCCTGCACACACACACAAAACTTAACTTATTTCTACACATTTCTATTTGTGTTTACACAACTGTGCATAACTACACCACATTCAATTAAATCATATTTCAACTAAATAATCTTTCTACTGAATGAGTTTTCTACCATTTAGATTCAACGTTTTGAAATTCTGTCAAATTGCAATGTCTAAAAACAAGGTATTATATCATAACTCTCAACCAAAAAGGGACAAATCCCAACAGAATCAGGGACCAATCCAGAAATAATCAGGGACACTTTTCATATATTAGTATTATTAACTTGAGACACAAACAAAATAATAGAACATGAGTGAAAATACATTTTTCTAAAGTAAAACAAGGCTGTAACTCTAATTATTGTTGTGACACCCCTGCACTTGCCCAGTGATCAAGGAGCCTCAGTCCTCACTACTAGCACCAGTGAGGAACGTACACATTGGGAGGATGACAAGTACATACTCAGTAAATTACAATTTCCCTTAAGAGCACATATAGATCACAGTCAGTCTGGGGATAGTTTCTTCCTCTTTCTCCAGATCCCCAATAAGACTCGCCATTGGCACAGCTATAGGGTTAAGATTTCAGCCGAGTAGCCAAGCTAAGACCTCCAGCACCCTCTCTGTCCAACCAGTGCTTCGTGTCCCTGCACACACACACACACACACACACACACACACACACACACACACACACACACACACACACACACACACACACACACACACACACACACACACACACACACACACACACACCTGGGAAAGGCTAGCACAGGTTTACTAGCTACAGACTCCTTGTGGAATTCACACTCACCCTTCCACTTATCTAGAATCAAATCTAGAGGTCCCCTAACCCTATGTACAGCAACTCAAAGGGTGAAAAACCGATAAACCTCTGGATTCCTGAGGAAACTCCCTGTATGCAAACAACAGATGGGGCAAATATTCATTCCAGTCCCTCCTAAACTGGTCTGCAAATGCCCATAGCATCATCTTGAGTGTAGAGTTTAACCTCTCAACAAGACCATTAGTCTGGGGATGACTTTAGGTGCTTCACCCCACAGTACTTCCCACAGACAAGCCAGCGGGTCTGAAATGAAGCTGGCACCTCTGTCAGTCAGTATTTCTTTTGGGAACCCTACCCTGCTAAAAATCTCTAAAAAGCATTTATCACCTTTTCTGTCTCAAAGGAGGACAGAGCCACTGCCTCAGGGTATCTGGTAGCATAATCTACTACCGCTAGGATATACTTTTTCCCTGTGGAACTTGAAGCTGCACAATATCCATAGCTACCCTCTGAAATGGCTCCTCAATCACAGGCAAAGGCATCAAAGGAGCTCTCACCTTGTCTCCTGCCTTGCCTACCTTTTGGCACTGCTCACAGGTCCTGCAGTACCCTTTTACATCTCTGGAAATCCCAGGCCAATAAAAGTTCTGCATATGTCTCTTTGTATGTTTTATGCCCATATGATCTGCAATGGGAATATCATGGGCTATGACTAGAAGTGCTAGATGGTAGGCTCTGGGCACTACCAACTGCTGTATTATCTCACCTTCTAGCCCTCCCTCAGGGGTCCAATCTCTATACAGTAACCCTTTGTCCCAGTATACAGAATCCCCTTCACTTGAAAATCAGGTGCCACACTAGCTACTTCCCTCAGGCCTTGTAATGTAGGGTCTGAGAGCTGAGCCTGTCTCAGCTCTCTCTTTATAACCCTTCTCAGCTCCCTTCCACAGGAAGTCTAGTATCCTCTGACAGCGGTGCCTCACTGTCAGCCTGCATACTACTACTCACCTCTGCCCTTGCAGTCACTCTGTCAAAGGGAACACCAGTACCCACAAGCAGCTGTGGCTCACCTTCATTCTCACTGCTACAGGGTAGCTCCTTCCCTGAAGTAACCACCTCACCAGTCCTGGCTGCAAGTGTGCGGTCTGTCTGGATCTCCCCCAGGTTACTAGACCCACATGCTTGCCTCCAAGCCTGACTGCATGTAAATGCATGCACACATGGTACTGCATTATCAGAATCATACCTTATCAGGACATCTGCAGGGTGGCAGTTTGGTACCCTTGTTGTCTCATGACAACCTACTGTTGCCATTTTGTCCTTTCCACTTACTGGCTCTCCCACCTTTTGTTCCGCACCTTGCCTCCGTGGACATCTATATGCTACATGGTCCCATTGGTTGCATTTAAAATATTTAGCCTTTGGTCCAGGATGTGTACCTGCACTAGTGGCTTCCCCTTCTACTGGTAGAGTCTGTTGGGGCAGTATGGACTGCCCACCATGGGGTCCCTTAGACCCATGAGCAGCACTGGGTGTCCCTTTCCTGTGCAGTGATGCCCTGCTTGCTAGGTATTGGTCTCCCTTCTTCCCCAACTTATCTGCAGTAGTGCATTGTCTATCAGCTAACTGGATTCTCATGTCCTCAGGCAAAGTACTAAGGGCTTGTTCCTTCACCAAAAGGTCTGCCAGCCCTTCAAAAGTGATGTCCTGACATCCACTCACCCACCTATGAAAATAAGTGCTTAGTTCAGCAACACACTTTCATCTGCCTTGCATTTATGCTCACAAAACTTTTTTCTGTAAGCTTCAGGTGTTAACTTAAAACATTCTAGCAAACAGTTCTTTACAGCATTATAATTTAAACAATCAGTATCAGACAATTTGGAGATAACAGTCACAGCTTTACCATGGAGTGAGGAGGTCAGGAGCTGTACCCAGAACCCTTGGTCAACATTATATTGTTTACATACCCTCTCAAGCATATGAATGAAACTATCAAAATTACCCCCCTCTGTAATTGTGGAAGAAATTTATTGACCTTTGTTGCTTCTGGGGTTTGGGTACTCCCTTCCCCATTACCTCCGTGACTCTGGCAAAGAGTCAGTATCTCCTTTTCATGTTGCCTCTGCCTCTCATTCTCCTCAGCCTCCAGATGTCTCAGTCTCTCTGCTGCTTTTATTTCCAAATGCTTGTCCTCCAACTGAAGTCTCTTCAACTCCAGATGGATTTTTAAGTCCTCTGTGGAAAGGTTGAGCTGTCCATTTTCTGAGAGTTGTACATCTCCATGGCTGATTGTCCTCCTGGTTGCTATTCTGTGATGCAGCTGTAACTAAAGCTGCAATCATGTCTGCTTTAGTCAGGTTGACATGCACCAATCCTTATCATGGCACATCTCAGCCAACTGGCTCCTTGTCAGCTAGCCATACTCCTCTGCTGACATGCTTGCTTGCTCTCCCTGACTAACTAAGCTACAAAAAAAATAAATAAATAAAACAATTGTGATATGAACTCTGAATGTTCACAGTGTGGTGGATTGACAGTACAAACACCTTCAGTGACCACTGTACACAGGCTACAGGAATTCAATATCCACACCACTACAAGGAAATGAATATGTGATGTGGCTATCTCGCCACTATCAAACAATTAATATGTGATATGGCTATCTTACCACTACCAAACAATTAATATATGATGTCCCTGCACTGGCCCAGTAATCAAGGAGCCTTAATCCTCACCAATAGCACCAGTGAAGGATATACAGATTGGGAAGATGACAAGTACACACAGTAAAGTACAATTTTCCTTAAGAGCACACAGAGATCACAGTCAGTCTGGGGCTGGTTTCTCCCTCTTTCTCCAGATCCCCAGTGAGACTCCCCACTGGCACAGCAATAGGGTTAAGATCTCAGATGAGTGGCCAAGCTAAGACCTCCAGCACCCTCTCTGTCCAACCAGTGCTTCTTGACCCTGCCTAAGTAGTGCACACACACACACACACACACACACACACACACACACACACACACACACACACACACACTTGCCTGGGAAAGGCTGGCACAGATTTACTATCTATGCCCCCTTCTGCCCAGACTATATGGTAGTACCAGCTGCCAACAGCCACCCTTTAGTATCGGCTACTATAAGGCCTTTATCAAAAGGTTTCTAATCCTACTGCGTAATGTTGCTATTATCCAAATGGTAAGTGTTACCAAGACTTTCAAGGCTATTTAGGAGTGGCCTGTACAGTGTCACCAAATACATATGCAAGTACTCTCTCTCTCTCTATATATATATATATATATATATATATATATATATATATATACATATATATATACATATATATAAAATATCTCTAAACAAACCGGTCACAATTAAAAGGTTTAAATATATTAATAATAATAAAAAAACAAGACAATATTCAAACAACACAGTAACTACAGAGTTCGGAATCACAAGAAATATTTTAAAACAACATTGCAGGACAGTCTCAAATAAATACAGAAAACATCTAAACTAATCTTTACTATATTTCTATCTATATCTAAGTGATATCACTGTACCCTACACTTAGTTACAGAGCAATGTAAATGCAGATGAGTGGATGTTCTTGCTAGGTCCAAGACAAGATACAAAATGCGTAGTCTCTCTCTCTCTCTCTCTCTGAGATGGTTCTTAAATTAATAATACATATTACTGCTGGTTTAGCTGGGATAACATCACTCTGTCACCTGCCTTCAGTTCCCAGGCTAACGAAGACTAACACCTCTGTGTTAAAAATACTTATATCTCAGATGTGCAGCTGCAAGGAAGTCACAGAGCAATAAAAACACTTTACATTTTAAACCTAGTAATTAATTCTATTTCAAGACAACAGAAAGAAACTTCTACTCTAGATATCCTGTCTTCTTCATTGAAACTGAGAGATGAACACAATCATAAAACATTCTGACTCCAACCTATTTTCTTGAAGCCTTGCAAATTAACTCTGTATGTTCCAGCTTCTACTATTAAAACATACATTTGCACAGCTATATAGTTTATAGCATATCATTGCTGGAGCCTTCCTGTGTCTTGACAGAGTGCTCTTCAAACTATCTGGAGATATACAGAGCCGAGTATATTTTTCTAGCACTTCAGAGTTGTGTACTGGTAATTGTTGTTTGACTAATGTTATATCATTGCTGGCTGACTTCAGAGTTGTGCACTGTTATTTTTACTTCACTGTATAGTTTTTCAGATCTCTGCTGAAGGTGTTGGTTTTCCCATACCCACCCTCCCTATTCCTGTCTTGTTGTTTAAATTTGGAGACTTTTGCAGTTTCCCACCCCCACTGTAGATTTGATCTGGGACACTCCCCCCAATCCCATCTCTTTACCTCATTCTACCGAATAGACTCCTTCTGCACTTGTTTTTAGTCATTTTTAATTTAATTACACTTTTTAAACTGTTTCGTCTAACATTGCTACATACTCAAGTGTGCTCTAGCTTGCACTCCATTTGAATTGTATTTACTACTGTTTTAGCCACTTTTCTGTATATATATATATATATATATATATATATATATATATATATATATATATATACCTTTCCTGTAACTAGTGTAGTCCAGATTCAGATTTGCTGTATCTAGGACTATATGTAAGCTTCTGAGCCCCCCCCCCCCCAAGCTTTCTGTGTTAGAGGGAAGCCTCCTAGCTTATCAGTGGGAGTGGTAAGCACTAGGTAACCTATCTACCACATAAGGAGTGGTTCTGGCCCAGAAATTAAAGTTATTGGCCGTTTGGGCAGTTTTTCCATCTCTCTCAACTTTCTGATTTAAAAGCCCGCATTTGCAGTTGTTTCCCCCCCTTTCCTGTAACTAGTTTAGTCCAGATACAGATTCTTAGTTTTAGCACTTGAATTTGCTTATTCATGATTAGCACTTGTTCAGAAATTGTTGTAAGCACTAAATAAGCTACTAATTACTACAGCACTCAACCTTCCTCATTACCTAGAGAAAAACAGTTTTGGTACTTACTTTCCTCACTTGCTTAGAGAAAAACAGCTCTTGTACTCACTTTCCTTACTTATCTAGAGGAAAATAGTCTTTTATTCAGGCATGTCCAAGGGTCAGCTCCCAGTGTTCTCTCCTGTCTATCTGACGAATCTGAGCATCTTGGTGCAATGTAGAAATTGCCTCATGTACACAGACAACCCTCTCCTCCTACCACCCAACACTACAACCTGTGAGAGATGCACTTATCTAGCCAAACTGGAGGTAATGCTCTCTACAACCAAGACTGAACTTGACAGTCATGAGGAGAAGGTAAACACTTGCACCACACCACACTCATCACATAGTCTCACTAAATCTACACCACCAAAATCCACACATAGAAACACAAAAACATTCGCAGAGGTTCTCAATAATAATCTGCTCAAGCAACAGAGACCTCCAAAGCAGAAATGTAAGCAACCTCCACCCCCCAACACAACCCAAATGACACATAGCCCGCAGACTCAGTGTGCCACTCAACCACAGCCAATAAGGCAAAACAACGTATCCAACAGACTAGTCATAGGTGACTCTATAGTCAGGCACACTGATGTCCCACTCACCAGGCTAAACAAGGAGAAGGTTACTGTCAGCTGCCTGTTGGGTGCCAGGATCCGCCACATAACCCACGCCCTCAGGTCACTCCACAACAAGTACAAATATGACTTTGTCATTGTCCATGTTGGTGTGAACGACCTGAGACATACCTCCCTGAACAACATGCAAAGAGACATGGAAGAGCTCTCCGATCTTGTAGCCCAGGCAGGTATGACCCTAGACCTGAGTAGCATTCTGCCATCACCCAGAATGATGCCGCAGTACAAGGACAAAATGATTGACTTCAACAATTGGCTAAGCTTCTGGTGCCATTCTAAAGGGATCCAGTATCTGTCTGCCTGGGATGACATGGTCGACAGACCATGATGCTTGCCACAGATGGCCTGCACCTGTCACCCCTGAGATTCTGGATACTGGCTAATGTTCTTGCCGCTCCTATAGTGCCTTTTTTAGGCAAGGCTCAAATGACAAATTCACCACCATAACAGGAACAGGCAAACAGCAAAAACTGAGGGTGATGCTACTCAATGCTAGAAGTCTAAATCTCAAAATGCACTCACTCGAGGCACTCCTTAAAATGGAAAACATCATATCTGTGCAGTGAATGAGACCTGGTTCAAGGCTCCAGACAGCACCACTGCATTACCAGGCTATAACTCATACCACACTTTTCGGCCATGTAACCTGGACCGGAACACCAAAGGTGGAGGTGTGTCCATATTCATTAAGGATATCCACACCTCCAGACTAGTTGCTCAGCATAATGCAGCTGAGGTTATCCAAGTGCAACTAACTCTGGGCAAAACTGCAATCCAAATTGTAGCTTGCTACAGATCACCCACCATGCCCCAGGATTCCCACTCCTCTTTTCTTGATGTACTGGAAAATATTAGGGTTCAACCAAACATCCTAATAATCGGCAATTTCAACTGCCCCACCATTAACTGGGAAAACTACTCATGTACCAACTCCTTCGCTCAATGCTTTCTGGAATTCATAAACTCCAATGCCCTGGATCAACTTATCCACACCCCCACCAGGGGCAACAATATCCTAGATCTAGTCATTACCAACATGACTGACCAGTGTTCCACACCTGAAGTCAATGCCTCATTGGTCCGATCTGACCATGAGCTAATTACCGTAGATATCCACATCCTACCCCCACCTCCCATTAAGGAAACCATGGTAAAAAATTTCTCCAAAACCAACTTCATGCTTCTTAAAACAGAAGTGGTGAACTTCATGACACCCATGCAGATGGACAATACATTTATGACTACTGAATCCTACACAATTGCACTTTATAAGCACTTACATGAGTGCATGGATCATGCTATCCCAAACAGAACCAAGACGCTATCCTCCAAAAAAAGGAAGTGAATCTGGTGGTCCCCTGCCATAAACAAACTGTACAACAGAAGGAAGAAACTGTTGCAAAAGAGAGTAAAATCCCATGAGTGGAGAAGCTCCCTGGTCAGCCTCAGTAAGAAGCTGCAATCCCTGATAAAATCCTCCAAATCTAGTTACGAAAACAAAATCACCACTGATTCTAAAGACAACCACAAAGAATTCTATAGCTATGTCAAGAATCTCAATGGCAACACTCAGATCTGCTCTGAGTTACAGCACAATGGCACTAAATATACAGACCCAACTGATATTGCCAACATCCTGGCAGATAGGTTCAGTGCTAACTTTACCCCCCTCTCACCCCTAAAGAGCCCATCTCTATACCGGAAGAATGCAAAGTTCCTGTAATCACGGCTGCACAGGTAAAAACCACACTCTCCAAAGCCAAGAACACAGCATCCATGGGACCAGACAACATCCCAGGCTGCATTCTACATGAACTACAGAATGAACTGGCACCCCACCTAAGTACCATGTTCAATCATAGCCTCACCTCAGGCTTTGTGCCTGCTGAATGGTGCACATCGACGATTATTCTACTCCACAAGGGGGGAGCCACCACAGACCCCGGGAACTACTACCCCATTTGCCTGACGAGCCTGGTCTGCAAGGCCATGGAACATATCATCATGGAACTTATAAACAAAGACATTGATAATCTCCAAACTCTGGACCCCACCCAGTTCGGGTTTGTAAAAGACAGATCATGTCTCCTAAACCTGATAGACTTCTTTGAAGCAGTCACCAAAGCCGTAGACAAGGGTAAGGTGGTTCACACAGCCTATCTAGATCTTGCCAAGGCTTTCGACACCATCCCCCACTCTGGAATTATAGATAAACTCACTAAACTAGGTATAAATCCCTATGTCACAAGATGGGTTGCCAACTGGCTCACTGACAGAACCCACACTGTGAAAGTAGCAGACTCCAAATCCAACTTCAGACCAGTGACAAGTGGAGTACCACAGGGTTCAATCCTGGGTCCTCTCCTGTTTGGCATCTACTTCTCTGAAGTACAGGCTAACACAGAAGGTCTTTGGCTAACTAAGTTCACAGATGACTGCAAACTAGGAGCCTGAAATAAGCTAAAATAAGTTGAACTATTAGATTTCAGGTGATTGTCTCCCCGGATTTCCAGCTTTACTCCATATATATTACCAGACTCAGAGCTACTCTCTTACCTAACAAGAGCCATAATCAAAACTCCTAATGATGTGGACATCCTACAAAAGGGCCTCACTGAGACAGATGCCTGGTGTCAATGCCATGGCCTCAAGCTCAATGCCAAAAAGTGCATTGTCATCCCCTTTGTTAAAAACTCTGTACCCATGAACTACAACATAGGTGGTAGTATTAACACCGAAAGTGTGATAAGAGACCTTGGGACACAGTTGGACAGTAGTCTCTTCTTTGATAATCACATCACCACAGTAATCAGGAAATCCTTCTAAGTGGCACACCTCATCACAAAAGGCTTCTCATCCAGAAAAAAATAGGTTATTGTTCCCCTCTACTCATCACTCATTAGACCCATTATAGAGTACAACGCCCCTTTTGGTATGTACCTCACAAGACATCTACAACAACTGGAAAGGCCGCAGAAATACCTCACAAAGAGGATTACCAGCCTCAAACAAATGCCCTGCGCAGACTGTCTCAAAAAACTCCAGCTTTACTCCGTCGCATATCGCCTACTCAGAGGCGATCTCTGCCTAACATACAAAGCTATGTCAAACTCAGAGCTTTTGGACATGCTCCACTTAAAGAAATCCCAATCCCTCCGAGCTACACGCTCTAGGGACCTAAACCTTGTCACCACAATAAACAGAACATGCCGGAGGGATAGATTCCTGTCTCAGAGACTTCCCATACTCTGGAATAAACTACCTATCTATATCAAACAAAGCTCCTCATTAGCACTCTTCAAGAAAAATCTTGATGATTGGATGGGAAATAGGCAATTCACCCCAGGGATTACCTCTGTGGCTCTGCTCGACAGTGGCACAGGAAAATAATTTTCTTGGGTGGCAAAAGCCAGGGTACCTTTTTGGCTGGGCTTGTATAGGCCCCAGGGTCAATAGCCTAGTACCTACCTATGAACCTATATGCATTTATATTTTTTTCCAGTGCGGTACACTGTGGTTACATTCTTGAAGCTCACTCAGTACATAACATACAGTTCTCTTAACATTTGTAGGACAAGCATATGAATCATATTCCTATTCACAAATGATATAATGATTATTTACACAATTCCAGGTTGCTGGGCTGGCAGTGTCACATTTCTGTATAAATCATATTAATATTTTCATGTGACATAATTGCTTACAAAATTCCATATAGCTGGACTGGCAGTATTTCCCTGGTGTCACAATTGTCATTATTTATTAATTGCAATTAATCACCTTTTCTCCAAAAGTCACCACTTTTATGTGGGATTAAGAGGACAGAGTTAAATTTCAGTCAGAATCAGGGACATCCCTAAACATCAGGGACAGTTGAGAGGTATGTATTGCATAGATCAATGGCTGGGATTGATAGAGGTATAGAATGACGCACAACACATGTAGCAGATTGAGCAGTGTGACAGCACAGAAGATTATGGTATAAACATGCTGTGTCTTGTAGTCCAGGATTTGAGTCCCGCAGTCTCCATTTGCCTACTGTGCGACTCTACACAAGTCACTTAAACACAATGGATTCCCAAGTCACCCCACAAAAAGTTCACTTGTTTTCAGTGGGCTTACCTGATTAAGAAATAAAGAAAATACAAAAAGATGAAATGTGTGAGTGATTCAGAGACTCAGCATGACTGCAAAAGGGGAAAAGTAGTGTGGCTTGTAGAACATGCAAGTTACTACAGAATAACATGGAAACACAGCATCCCATGCAAATCAGGCAAAAGGATTATGCAGATAATGACAAACATTGTGGAGTGATTCAGCAACATAAAAAAACAGATACAGTGTACAATGGAGCAAACAAATTCTGAGCACTGGAGATTTTTGGTATATAGAGAAATGGATATGCTTGGAGTAGCAGCAACAGTTGCAGAACAGCATATGTTGGTGGCCACTATCAAAGTCAGTAACAACAACGTTGCACATCATGGCCCTTTGTTCTGTTGCAAAAGGTACCGTCAGTGCCTTACATAAAAGCACATAGTGGACTGCTAACATTTAGACAGGGAAACCATACATGACATAGTCAAACTGTGTTACCTAAAACAGAATCAAGCAGGATGTGTGGATTGTCCATTTGAGTGGACATAAAAGATTTGTATAGGGTTAATCATCTTAGCTATATGTACCCTCCAGCACCCTATAGGAGACACATTAGGGATACTTCAGGAGACATGTTAGGTATACAGCAGGATCCTACAACTGTTCCTCATAATGATGCTGAAGCATAGTTGGCTCACAATGTAGAAAAGAGAATCCATGTGCCACTTAGGTAGTTCTCAATATTCCTGTATATGGTACACATCTGACATATGCTGACAACCTGTACAAGCAAACTTTCCACAAGAATGTAGGTTGGGATGTGCACTTAGAGTAGCCTTGCTGCCTACCTCGATTTTTTTCCATACTATCCAGAAATCAATACAATTATTCAGTAGTAGTCAGGAAAACACTGTAAAAACTCAGGTATTCTGTTTAACAAAACAGAATACCAGTGTTTGTTAAAATTCAGTCTCTGAACTGCCTTTTTAAAAGACAAACATAACTAATGTGATATGATTAGGGAAAGAACAAGCCATCCTGCCTCCCCTGGTGTGACAAATTATATCACAAAATGGGCATGGATATGTGCAGAGATGGCAGGGGAAGGGGAGGGAATAGGTGGAATTGATGCCGGGGTTTGTGGTCACTGTCTGGTTTTGACTTCAGCAAAAGGTGGCAACCCTAACATATAGTGGAGTTGGACAGGTCACTATGAAAGCAGAGAGCAGGACACATATAATGGTGTGACTGTTATGTGCTACAGGGAATGACAGATATTATTTTTTATTTATTGACATTTGTTTACCAGGAAAGTCCAACTGGACAGATGCCCTTCTTCATTGGAAGCCCAAGGAGAAAAGCTTCACAGTAACAAATTTAAAGCAATCAATATTTTACAGTAACACATTTTATAATGCAGTTTCAGTAAATACATAGCATGGTAGTCTCTGTAAGTATAATACAATTTATATTGATATTTACAAACAGTAATATGCAAGCATTGTATTGAGAATTTACAGATAGAAGGGTGGTGTATTAGATAGGTAGGTGTAATTTTAGAAATACATTAGAGTGAGGTATTACAGGGGAAAAGCAAGTTTAAGTGTTAATAGAGAAGTAGTGATGGAATAGCAAATTGGTTGTGCTAATTTGAAGTAGGAATAGTACTTTACGTATTACAATAATGTGACAACAAAAAAGTATCTTGGGAAGCACTTAGAAAAGGATAAGCAGGTTGAGTGATTTACTGCTTTAAAAGGAGGTTTAAGAAGGTGGTGAAGGATGTCAGGAGATGCTATGTCCCAGATGAGAAGCAAGAACAAAGCCAGGAGGCAGAGAGGAACTCTTTTAGTAATGGCTTGAAAAGACAAAGGTGTATGATAGACTTTTCTTGATATAGGAATTTTATTCCACGTTCTAGCTACATTATTGGAATAGTGCCTGACCTCAGCAGCCCTTTATAGTTTGTAGATGGTAAGCAATTGTTCGTATTAGATCGTAAAGTTACCAGGGGGGGGTCAATTGTCACTGCTTTATTCTGTACATTTTGTACCATTTTCATGGGTGGCAAAAAAGCACATCACTACTATAGCTCTACCTAGTACTATACTATGAAACTATGAAACTATTTGACAGAAGAGGACAGTTTGGTAAATAGAATTGTAGTATTGGGATAATTTTGTGGGAAGATGAGCTGGGTATAAGACAGATGAAGAGGAAATTCAAGTCATTTAAGTGTTTTTAGTGCTAAACAGTTGTGGGTCTGGTAAATTTTTTGCAAGCAAATCTGGCAACTTTGTTTTAGCACTGTTCAAGTTTAGAACTAAGTGAGGCTTATAGGTTAGTCATAACAGGGACTCCATATACGAGAGAGGGTAAGAGGTATCTAGAGTTTCCTTGGCGGAGTTTGTAAGGAATTACTTTACTCTGAAGGGTACCTCATTTTCAATGGGTTTTCTTAATGTTATTGTGGATATGTAAATCAAATTTAAGGTCGTCATCGATTGTCATGACTAGTAGTTTTGTATGTGAGGTGACTCCAATCGTGATATTATTTAAGAAATAAATTTTAAAGTTGTTTTTTCATGGAAATTGGATTTTGGAAAGATAAGAGGCAACTTAGTTTTGGGGAATTTAGTAGTAGGTGATTATCCTGTCGCTAACTTTCAACAGAGTTAAAGGCTTCTTGAGCAATTCTCTGAAAATGTACGAGGTTATCTGAGGTGCATATTAGGGTAGAATCATCACCGTCTTGGATGAAGGAAACTTGCTAAGAGGATTTATGTAGACAGTGAGTAGATATATTGAAGACTAGAGGGCTGTGAATGGAGCCCAGTGACGTCAGTATTGAGAGGAAGGAAAGGAGAAAAGGAGGGGAGTCATTTATCAGATTGGTATCCATCAGTAAGTAGTAATTAAACCATAGAAGCATGGATTGTGATAGCCCGAGGAAAGACAGTTGACAGAGGAGTTTTTGGTGACAGACTAGATCAAAAGCATCAGCTCCTTTATGAAGGGGGAAGATAAAGAATTTTTTCCATAGAGAAGGAATGTTTGGTTCCTTGACAGGTCTATTAATTAGGACTGATATAGGTTCGGCTTTGGAAATGGCAGCTAATTTGACATATTTTGCTGGGAGATTTTTTTGTTGAAGGAGAACAGGGTTTCAGTTTATTTATTCATTTATTTATTTGCAGTTTGTTTGCCAGGATGGTCCAATTGGGTCATGAAGAGCCCATTTTCAATGGAGTCCTGGGGAGTAAAGCTCCAGAAAAATACCTATATACAAAAATACAAATATAAATGCAAGAAGTCACAATAATACAAGATAAAAAATTACAATTACCAATGAACCGATGAACCTAAAAATAAGAGAGAATTAAAAAAAAACAAAGTAACAAGTTGCCATAGATTGGCATTATGAGGTGCTAGTTATTATAATGCATTAAACTTCATTAGCAATGAATTACAATTCCTGTAAAATATTATAGTTCCTATAGTTATTATTAGGAGTTATAAGACTGTAGGAAGCTATTTACAGATATCAGAAGAAAGAAAATATATCTAGAACAAGCCAAAAGTTGACCAGTAAAAAATATAATACAAAAACCACGATAAACCAGTTATCCACCAGAGCTACTGTTCTTAAATGTAATGTAGTCGATCAGTGTAGGATGTATCTTATACATTAAAGACTCTTTTATCTATGAATGTGGGATACTATCAAATGCTTTTTTGTAGTCAATTCATGCCATACTTAGATTCTTCCTGTTTTTAAAGTTTCGCACTATGCTTTTATTTAACAACAAATGATCCTTTGTTCCATATGACTTTCTTTTACTGCCCTTTTGTTCTACTGCCATAATTGAGCTTTCTTCTAAATGACTACAAACTCTATCAGCATCAGTTCCCATGTATAGTTTATACATCGTCGGAAGGCAAGTTATTGGTCTATAATTTTTAGGGTAGCTTGCAGGTTCACTGTTAAGAAGGAGCATTGTTTCTCCTGTTGTTAACCAAGTTGGTGTCTGTTTGGGGTGCACATATAAATAGTCCTTACTCATGGCTGAATCTTTGTGCAAAGATGTTAATACTTTCAGCCAAAAGTTAGGTACTGCATCTGGGCCTGGGGGTTTCCAATTAGAGGCTTTTCTTTACTTTGTTTCAATCTATATGGCTGTTATTTCATCCCATGTCATATCATGTACCTTTAAACCTCTTATTCTTTCTTTAACTTCTTCTATCAATTTACTTATGTGTATTTTTTTAAGATAGGTGAGATATAGGTGAAGTTCTGGGTGGAGAACAGGTCCTATAAATGTAATGCCATGAAGGGTAGCTGGGAAATTGGGGGTGGGAATGGAGCATAGTAGGAAACAGCCCTAACACCAAACAGGAGGAGTCTTTATTTGTTATGCTTTCAGGGATACAGCAGGACCATATATCAGTTCCTCATCATGATGCTGGAGCATATCTGGCTCCCCAGGACAGCAGATAAGAGATATGCCTTAGACCTGTGGATGATGAGTCCCCCTATGTATAACCCCGAGACCATGGTCAAGAATGTGCGTAAAATTGCCCATTTGGAGACACACACTATATAGTGCAGAGCATACCTGCACAAGTGAAAGGAGGCTTCCACAGTCTTGACACATCTGGCAGGGTGCTGCAACACACACCAGAGGCCTGAAGTAATGTTTTGTGGTGTGTGCTATACTGCAAGATATGGTGCTTCAAAAACAACTACAGCAGCAGGGAAACATCCCAGCATGGCCCATCAAAGGCGTAGGATTAGCAGTGAACAGCAAGATGTACAATGTCGGGATGATCAGGCCACAGCTGTCACACATGCAAGGCAGAGGTAGGTGCAATACAGTGCAGCACCAGTGATCAGGCAGCATCTAGTGCACAAATATGGGCCATGACAAAGATAATATATGAGACATGCACTATTGCACTCTAGTTATGTAAAGAACTTTATGAACTCTGCATGCTGTGCACCAGAAACAACCACACCCGCAAAGGCTGGGAGTGGGCAGGGCACAGATACCACTTCAAAAGCTGGTTGGCTGGGTGGGCAAAGTGACAGGTGATAACAGTACTTACAGGACTGGGTGGGTGATGAGATGTGAACTTAATAGCCACTTATCCTGTTAGCTTGTTGTTGTGAGGTAGGGATCACATTCTGTAGTGGTAGGGTTCAGCTACCATGACTGCTGGTGCTTGGCTTGCAGTCCCAGGGTTTTATGCAGTCTGTAGCAGGGAAGAAGCAGAATGCATGCATCCTGATGGGTGGCATGTCAGGAATCTACTGAGTCTTAATTGTCCATGACCTGGATTATGGTCATTAACAGGAGTGGTGCTCCATATGCCCATAGAGGATAACATGATGTAGAACTACAGGACTATATTCACAAGCTACCAGGTGAGGGGTCCCAGGTGCTGGGTACAAGGTGTGGTGGCATCCATAGTTGTCAGACTGTTGACAGCTGGATGTGGCAGGTTGTGTGGTTATAGCTAACAATAAAGCCATGTCAGCAATTATCTGTGTAATGTGAGCATGCGTGGGGTCACCTTGCGTCCAGACCCACCTGTGGCCATACAGTGCACAGTATGCAGAAGCAGACCAGACAGGCAGTTACCATGTGTTCCACTGAAACACCCACAAAGGCAAAATTTGCCACGAGATACCTGAATATCATTGTGCAGGTGCTGCATGTTGTCACACAAGCCAGGGAGCACACTTACAATCTCTGCAGTGTTGTTGGTAGCAGCTATCTATGCCTGAAATCATTTTCCCTCACATCCAGCAGAGAACTTTTCTGCATTTATGTACATGTGCATTGTAATTTGACCCTCACAGCTGTTGGTTTATGCTGCATGTCACCTCCAGATCAATGAATAGCCTAGAGTCATTTTTGTTAATAGTTATAATGCTTGTGTGGAAGCAATTTTGTTAGGGAGAATGTTCCAGTAAACAGGTGTCAGTATAATAAAAAGAATCTTTCACATGCAGCTAAATAGTACTGATATCCACTGAGAATGATGCCATCTGTGTTTTTTTAGCAATTGAAATACTTTATTACATCATATTCAGATTAACATACTCTGCAATCCCCATGAATGATGCACCTGTTGTTTTGGGATTGATTGTGGCTACAACCATGTTATAATTACATATTTACACAATACTAATAAAGAAACCTTATATCAGACAGTCAGTGTTTATATTCTTTTTTCAGTAACCTGCCATTGTTATGGATGCATATTCAGATATAATCATCTATTCTACCCAGTCTTGATTCTTAATGTTTGTTTACCATTGCTCATACAACAGCAGTTGAGCAAATGAATTATTTACAACCAAACTCGAGATCAGGTATTAATTAGTCACCACATTGCCTTAGTTTCACAATATTCAAGTTTTAACACCAAGACCAGTGACTTCTCACCTTCTACTTTGATAAACAGATATAGACATAAATCTTAGGAACCTTCTGTGACAACATCCTCTTCAAGATCAAATTTCCTTATAGCATCTCATTCAGCCCATTTTTTTGTACTGTGGAGTTCTGTTGCAGCAGCTTTATTTCTGTTAAGGATAAATGGATTCATGTTGAATTAATTTCATACTTGGAGGGGCAGTATCTTTCTATAAGTGGTTTGAAAGTAAGAGAGTTTAACAATTAGTTGGCCCTGGAAAAAAACTGGGCACCAGTTCACTTTCTTCATTCTTAAGAAATGATGCTCCCTATTGCTGGAAAGATGTATAAACATCATGATTTTATTTCCAATAGTTTGTAAGTGTTGAGCACAGACAGTGAAGCTGTTGTTTGCAAAGCATATTCCAGTCAGGGAATTAACACGTTAATGGCTATTGTGTGTTAAGCTTCCATTGTAAGAAAGTTTGAATCATTACAGGCTGCCTTTAGATGCTGCAGGACTTTTGAGGCTATGCGTTCCATATAGTTTTGCAAGGAGAAGGAGAGGGTATTATCTGTTACTGTTCCTAAATAACTTTGTTCAGTTTTGCTGGGCAGCTGAATTCTTATAGGGTCTGTAAGGTACTAATGAATGTTTGTTGAATTTTAGCTAGCTTTTTGGTTGTACCAAAAATCATACTTGAAGGATCTTTTTTGTATTAATAGCTAGCTTGCGGTCACAGCATCAGTTCCATATTGAACTGAAATCTGTTGCAAAGAAGAAAATAGATGCTGTGTATTTTCTCATGTTAGGACAATAGCATTAATGCACAAAGTACAGTATGTCCCAGGGTAAGTTAGTTATACAAAGTGAAATGAGAAGAGGAACAAAAATGAATCCCTGGGGCACTGCCTTAGTTAATGTATCTGTTTCAGAATAATATCTGTGGCCTTCCACTACTAATGATTTGTTGGCAGGATAACTTTTAAACCACAAGTAACTTAAAGGGAAAATGTAACCAACTATGTAAAAAATGTAAACTGTTTTAAAGTAACTCCAGGCTTACCACTTTCTCTTCTACTATACACACAAACTAGTATTGCACCATCATTTTACTACTGACCAATCACATTAACCCCACCCATCCGTATCACAAACTGCAAGGTAAAACACCTAACCACATTATCAAAGCCCACTCTGAAGTCAAAACATTCCAACCTTACCTTCAGCTGCACACACATCACATGATAACAGTCTTTATTTACACTGTACTACATTCAAACACACTAATTCCACTTTTACTATTTTTAAACCCACTACCACAGTTGACATGCTCCTCCTAACTTGCTTAGCCTCTTTACTCTTAATTCTCAACCTCACTACAGCTATATCTTTGCATCCCCCCTCCACACACCAATACACGACAACCTCCTCCAACCCTCTCCCCAATAAACAACACAGCTTCTCACATATCTCCTCCCAGCTTTTCCCCTATACCCTCCCATTCTATTCAAGCCACAAACTGGCCTCCTCACCTCCTATGAAACCACACTTGACACCAGTACTCTCACCTAGGAATAAAAAACATTTCCCATGGTACACATTCCTCATTACCTATCTACTCAAATGTGGAGATGTACATCCTAACCCTGGCCCACCCTCTAATCCTAACCACAAGAGTAACCCTAAAGACTTAAACATACTTACACTTAACCTTAGAAGTATATGTAATAAAATATCCCCACACTGCATGCCTGGATTGATCAGAATAGACATGACATACTAGCCCTTACAGAAACATGGCTACATCCCAATGTAAAAGACTCGGAAATAATACCTCCAAACTTTGCAATAACCAGAAGAAATAGATCTAAAAAAGGGGAGAGACAGCACTTCTATATCCCTCTACACTCAACATTACACCCTATACCAGTAATATACCCATCTTTTCCAATGCTGAGGTACTAATCTCCTTTTTGAACCTCAATATATCAAAAATAATTTGCATAATAGTAATATATATCCCACCAGGTAACAATAAACCAGTGTTGGAAAATATTTTATCCTGGACATCCCAAACAATAAACCTTGAAACAATAATCTTAGGAGACGTAAATATAGATTGGCAAACCATAGCTTCCAACTCCCCCACAAATAGTACAAATCTGTATGTTTTTTTCTCAGCTTATCAATGCTCCAACAAGATACAGCAAAGATCTTGCCTGCCAATCCACCTTAGACTGGATTCTAGTATCCCACCCTGCTAATTACCCCTCTTCTGGTACATTGTCTAGCTCCCTGAGCAATCATCTACCAGCTTATTCCCTTAGAACAAACTCCCAACAACTAAGAGTAAAATCAGTTAGGAACTCAACTAATTTTTGTCAGCATAAATTCAACAATCTTCTACAGGAAATAGACTGGACACCCCTTAAATAACTACCCCTTAATGATACTGTACTATACTTTAATAATGCCTTCCTTCACATACTTGATACACCAGCTCCCAGTCGTATGAAAAGAATCAAAAATAACTCAGCACCATGGCTCTCTAAGGAATGTAAACACCTGATGAAGCAAAGGGACCTAGCCTGGTCAACATGGAAACAAAACAAAAATGAACAAAATCATGTTAATTTCAAAACACTACGTAACAAAGTGACAAAACTAACCAACAGAGATAAGAAGTTATATTATTCCCAGCTTCACTTCCAGCATAAAATCAACCCCAGTAAATTCTGGCACTCCATATCTTCTCTACTTAACCTTGGAAGAAATGGAGAGCACATCCTATCACCTGATATCCCTTCATAACAAATAGCCTAAAACTTTAACAAGCACTTCATAAAATCAATTTCAGACCTAATAACTAACACCCCTAATGCTGGACCGCCCCCGCACCCTTCAATATATTCAGACACCAAACCCAGGCCATCAACTACTTCTAACCCTGTCATTACTAACCCCCCTACTCAACAAAATGTCATACAAACCCCATTCTCATTTCAGCCCATACCCACTGACACCATTAAGAAACTGCTACAAAAACCTTGCTCTACTTCAACTGTTAATCCCCCCCCCCATACTACCTTATACTGGCTGATAACACAGCCGCCTACCCAATCAGTATCCTTATAAATAGGTCTTTATCCAAACCAGAAGTACCTACCATATGGAAACAATCTCAAATCACTCCCATCCACAAAGGAGGCAACTCTTTTGATCCATCCAATTTCCATCCTATATCCATCTTGTCACCCATATCCAAAATTCTCAAGAGAGGTATCCATCAAAAGGTAATGCAATATCTATTGCAAAACAATCTTTTAACCAAAACCCAACATGGCTTCTGACCTAGCCACAGCACAGCTACAGCCCTATTAGCTTTTACAGACAAAGTGAACAAGGCCAGAGATGCAGGATGCTATACAGCCTCAGTATTCCTTGATCTCTCTAAGGTCTTTGACACAGTGTTTCACCCCTTACGTTTGAACACACTGTCTAACTTAGGCTTCTCACATAACACAGGAAAATGGTTTCAGAGCTACCTCAAGGATTGTAAACAAGCAGTGAAATGGTCCAAAAACTCTCACCCTTTCTCCACAACCCTACTGGAGTCCCGCAAGGCTTCATCCTAGGACCCCTACTCTTCAACATTTTCACAAACAACCTTCACACTGCCTCTCACCCCGGGCCCCTCATTCAATATACTGATGATTCCAGCATAATCTGCACTGCTCAGTCACTACCAGAACTAATCTCAAAAACTCAACAGTCCTTTACATCAGTTGAATCCTGGCTAAGAAATGCCCAACTCTTTCTTAATACAAAGAAGACAAAACTAGTACTCTTTCATCCCCAAAACACCTCCCTTGTCACTGTTCATTTCAGCATCCTTGCATCTGACAACACTGCCATAGAAATAGTGCTGGAAACCAAACTTCTAGGTGTTATCATTGACAATAAACTTTCATTTGACACCCATATACAGCAAAATATAAAGAAAACTCATCAAAACTGGGACTCTTATATAGAAACAAACATTTTTTTACTGCAGCAACCAAAACTACCCTTGCAAAAACATTTTTACTTTCCTCTCTTCTCTATGGTCCCCCTATCTTAACTAACTTACAAAATTCTACCCTAAGCAAGTTGGAACAGCACTACAACAAAGTTGCAAAGTTTGACACAAACTAAATATCGCACACACTACTCTATACCACTCCTTGAACTAAACTGGCTTGAACTCCCCAACCAACTTGCCTTTATTCAGCTATCCACCTTACACAACCTTATTTTCAAGCCTACTGCCTGCCCTGCACTAGCCAATCTAGTCACACCTTACACACCAAATCGATCTATACGATCAGAGGACAAAAATCTCTTAGCTATCTCAAAACCCACAAGAAAACCTGGTCACTCTGTATTCATACTCTGTCTCTATACATTGGAATTCACTACCTCTAGCTACCAGGTTTATTCCTGGCCTAACCCATTTCAAAGCCTCTTTAAAAAATCATCTCAAAAATACGTGGCTCTGCTCCGGCATAAAGCCTGCCTAATGCTCAGGTGTTCCTCTTCTCTCACATTTCAATCCCCTCAGACTGCAAGATCCTAAAGCTCTTCTAACTCCTTCTCTGCTTCTATACATATCCTTAATCTGCTGCTCAGGCTTTATTGCTTCTATCCTTCTTAACTCTCTCTCACTATATGTCTGCATCACTAACTTTCTGGCTGCTATTTCTACATCATGTATGATGAGAGTGACTATTATTGTCTGTAATGTTTTAATGGTATATAACTGTTTAGATGTGTAGTAATATATTACAACATCTTGTAGCAGTTTGTTCTTTCACCTTATTTTGTGTATAGTATTTCTAATGTAATTTTATTGTATTGGATTATATTGTATATGTATTGTACTGTATGTGGAGCTTTACTGCACGGGCCTCTGCTGAAAATAGGTTCTGTAGACCCAGTCAGACCACCCCGGTAAACAAATGTCAAATAAATAAAAATAAATAAATAAAAAATAAATAAACTAATAATTTGTAGCGGTTCACAATCAACTATTTCAAATGTTCTTTTGAAGATTAAGAGTATGCGTCCTCTTAAAAGGCCTTTTTCCATATTGTCATAAATCTATGATGTCACAGTTTGAATATGTGATGCCTTTGACAGTAGTCACACACCTGTTTATACCCCTTCATGCAGGCATAGTGATGGACAACAGCACATGTGAATATTTAATGAAGACATACATACTTTAAATTTGTGAGTTGTTGCAGCTACAGCCCAGAGATTCCTGAAAAAAAATTTATATACAGAAGGACATTGGTGAATCAGTCCTGTCTCCCATGTAGTGCACTATACCATATGGACTTAGATTTGGTAGTACTAACCTGCCGTGTCCCCTGCTGACAGTCAGGTGTTCATTGATAGTCCAACTCTCAAATCCAAGCCATCCCTTGGAGTGTTCCCCTTTACCAGGCAGAGACACCAGGAACATTTCTGTCCCTGTGAGACCTTTCTGAGTTGGTGGTCTACACCCTGGACATATTCTTGGCAATGTCCCACACCATCTCCTTTGCATGAAGTATCATATCAGTTACCTGTTGCTACGTCTCTTGCATAGACCTATTATGACTGCTTACAGCACTCACATCCTGCACCACTCCTTGCCACACCTAGTGGTTACATATATCAGTCAATGGGTGTGTCAGACAGACTGTGAAAGTCGTCTGCCAATGGCCACTAATTCTCTTCCCCTATTCAGCAGCTTCTGATTTATTTATTTTTAAGCCTGGCAGTTGGCGCAGAGGGTTAAGGCTGCGAGTTGTAGTTTCTGTAGTAAAAGATTTGAATGACCTCATTTGTCTCATGTGTGACCTTGAACAAATCACTTAAAAAGACATTGTCCCTGGGTTGCTGAAAAGGGACTGTGTGTTCAGTGGCTCTACCTGATTAAGAAGTGAATATTATTATTTATTATTATTATAGCATGATGTGGCAGGGAGAGCAAGATATTCTTGTTGTCCTGCACAGAGACTTTTCTGAGTGCCTGCTAGGGAAGTATGAAGGCCCCTGGTATGAGGCTGATAACTCATAGAAACTTGAAACTAAGATAAAATTCAGGGTAATGAAGTAAAATAGAAGGCACTGTTGCTTTTCTACCTACTTGTTAGAGAGGAATTTAAGGAAAGGGTAGTGGAAATTTTAGAGTTATTAGCGAAAGCAAATTTAATAAGCTATAGCTACTGAGTGGTATAAAATGTAAATAGAGCTTAAAAATACAGTAGAAATTAAAAAAAAAATTGGTTAACTAGCAGAGAAAGATAGAAATCAAGAAACAAAAATGAAAATTTATGGAAGACTTCGTATGCCAAGACTACAGGAAGATGAGGCTCAACAGTTAAGCTAGAAAGAGATAAGAATTGCAATGTATACTCAATCTGCAGGAAGCCGCCCACAGTGGTGCACCAGTTAGTGTTGTCACCTCACAGCAAGATTTCAATTTTCAGCTGGAGCGCCTTCTGTGTGAGGTCTACATGTCCTCCCTGCAGTCGAGTGAGACAAGAAGGTAGGGGCATGTGTGCGTACCTTCTGTGAAGGTTGGATACTGGGATAGCAGCTAGACATTATATAAAAAACACCACTGCCAATCAATCTGCAGCTCAGTGATCCACTGTGGCATCCACTAACAGGGAAAAGCGAAAATACATTGCTAATCAATCTACAGAAAAGTCTCCAGAAGCAGATGGCATTATTGTGGAAGTTAAGAGGGAAGTAAAAAACTCTGGAAAGTTTTGCTTAACAGTATTTTAAAAGAAAGGGAAGCACCAACAACTCAGAAGTAAGCTCTGGTGGCCATACTACCTACTCATTAGACCCAGCTAATATCAGATCCATTTCAATGTTAAACTAAGACTATAAAGTGTCATGTCTATACTAGATAAAAGAATGGCAAAGTTTTGCAAACATTCCAAGATATGGCTTAGTTTTGCGAAGTACAGTAGACAGTAGATTATCTGAACTAATTGAGACCTACAATAGTTCAGATAATCAAACATATAATTGAACTGGATAAAAAAAACTAAAATTTTGTTTTTTTTTTTGCATGCAGGAATACACTTTTCAACCAGTCAATGATTCCAATGGACAATAAAGAATATTTTCCACACATAAGCTGCCTACATGCTCAAAACACATTGCTCAAGAAAACACGTACAATGTTTACATATTCAGAGTATGATTTTTCCTACCTGAAAACCTTGGAAGGCTGGTTCTGATAACTGATGTTTCTGATAAACAGACATTCGGATAATTGACTCTACTGTAGAGGCAAACATTTTACATTAATACATCAGTGATCTAGCAGGAAGCATTGGTGATCAAGAAGAGGAGGAGGAGTGTGAAAGCTGTGCCAAGGATTAAATGGTGGAAGTTAAAAAAGGGTGATTGTGAAGTGGAGTTTAGGGAAGAGTTAAGACAGGCACTGGGAGGCAGTGGAGAGTTACCGAATAGCTGGGTAACTACAGCAGAACTAGTAAGGGTGACTGCTAGAAAGGTGCTTGGTGTGACATCTGGACAGAGGAAGGAGGACAAGGAGACCTGGTGGTGGAATGAGGAAGTACAGGAGAGTATACAGAGGAAGAGGCTGGTGAAGAAGAAGTGGGATTGTCAAAGAGATGAAGAAAGTAGACATGAGTATAAGGAGATGAGGCATGGCAAAGAGAGAGGTGGCAAAGCTAAGGATAGGCATATGGAGAGTTGTACGAGAGATTGGACACTAAAGAGGGAGAAAAGGACCTGTACCGATTAGCTATACAGAGGGACAGAGCTGGGAAAGATGTGCAGCATGTAAGGGTGATAAAGGATAGTGAGGGAAAGGTACTCACAAGAGAGGAGAGTGTGTTGAGTAGATGGAAAGAGTATTTTGAGAGGCTGATGAATGAAGAGAATGAGAGAGGGAGAAGGTTGGATGATGTGGGGATAGTGAATCAGGAAGTGAAACAGATTAGCAAGGAGGAAGTAAGGGCAGCTATGAAGAGGATGAAGAATGGAAAGGCTGTTGGCCCAGATGACATACCAATGGAAGCATGGAGGTGCTTAGGAGAAATGGCAGTGGAATTTCTAACTAGATTGTTTAATGAAATTTTGGAAAGTCAGAGGATGCCTGAGGAGTGGAGAAAAAGTGTTTTGGTACCTATCTTTAAGAATAAGGGTGATGTGCAGAGCTGCAGTAACTACAGAGGGATAAAACTGATTAGTCACAGCTTGAAGTTATGGGAAAGAGTAGTGGAAGCAAGGTTAAGAAGGGAGGTGATGATTAGTGATCAGCAGTATGGTTTCATGCCAGGAAAGAGCACTACAGATGCAATGTTTGCTCTGACAGTGTTGATGGAGAAATACAGAGAAGGTCAAAAGGAGTTGCATTGTGTCTTTGTAGACTTGGAGAAAGCATATGACAGGGTGCCTAGAGAAGAGTTGTGGTATTGTATGAGGAAGTCGGGAGTGGCAGAGAAGTACATAAGAGTGGTACAGGATATGTATGAGGGTAGTGTGACAGTGGTGAGGACTGCAGTGGGAGTGACAGATCCGTTTAAGGTGGAGGTGGGATTACATCAAGGATCAGCTCTGAGTCCTTTCTTATTTGCAGTGGTGATGGACAGGTTGACAGATGAGATCAGACAGGAGGCCCCGTGGACTATGATGTTTGCAGATGACATTGTGATCTGTAGTGAGAGTAGGAATCAGGATGAGGAGACTCTGGAGAGGTGGAGATATGCTCTAGAGAGCAGAGGAATGAGGGTCAGCAGGGCTAAGACAGAATATATGTGTGTAAATGAGAGGCAGGGTAGAGGAATGGTGAGGATGCAGGGAGTAGAGTTGGTAAAGGTGGACGAGTTTAAGTACTTGGGATCAACAGTTCAGAGTAATGGTGAATGTGGAAGAGAGGTGAAGAAGAGAGTACAGGCAGGGTGGAATGGGTGGAGAAGAGTGTCAGGAGTGATTTGTGACAGACGGGTATCGGTAAGAGTGAAAGGGAAGGTCTACAAGAGTGTAGTGAGACCAGCTATGTTATATGGGTTGGAGACAGTGGCATTGACAAAAAGGCTGGAGTCGGAGCTGGATGTGGCAGAGTTAAAGATGTTAAGATTTGCAATCGGTGTGACTAGGATGGATAGGATTAGGAATCGGTATATTAGAGGGTCAGCTCATGTTGGACAGTTTGGAGACAAAGCAAGAGAGCAGATTGCGTTGGTTTGGACATGTGCTGAGGAGGGATGATGGGTATATTGGGAAAAAGATGCTAAGGATGGAGCTGCCAGGTAAGAGGAATAGAGGAAGGCCTAAGATAAGGTTTATGGACGTGGTGAGAGAGGACATGCAGGCGGTTGGTGTGACAGAGCAAGATGCAGAGGATAGGAAGAAATGGAAAGAGATGATCCGCTGTGGCGACCCCTAACGGGAAAAGCCGAAAGAGAATGATGAATGATGATGGTGGGTCTTGATGCAGAGAAAGCATTCAGAATCAGCTGAGATAATAGGAGTATAGCAATGGAAGCATTTGTATCCCATGATACAATAAAGTTTAATTAGGATATAGAAATAATAAAAGAATTAGGAGGGTCCTTCTCTGAAAAGAGGTACCTGAATGGAGGAACCAGGCAGAGCGGTCTTCTTTCCTCATTTATTTGCTTTATATTTACGGCCACTTGCAAAGAAAATAAGGGACTCAAAAATTCAAAGATATAGTTGGTATGGTAATCAAGAAAATCTGACTTTACTGGCAGATAATTTTGTACCTAAAAAATCCAGAAAACATCAGGGTTATGGAACACAGTTTTGAGCCTTTTTGGGACATAAAATTAAAGATAAAGGGCCAAGGCCAAAAATCTTGTATCCACACATGAATTGGTCCAGCAATACTCATTTATGTGGACTCGAGATGAAGCATTTAGGAGTATTGTTTAAAAAGGTTTCTGTTATGGCAGTTAAGGATACGTGGGAAGAGACCAAACAAAAGATAATGCCTGAGAAACTAGAAGCTCTTGTTTATGGATAGTAAGATGCAAGCACTAAAAATATTTTCATCCCAGCAGAGAAGTTGTAGACAATAATACAAATAGTTGAAGGAATTTATCCAGGAGGGAAGAAGACTATGGGAATAAGTATAACCTTCCAAAAGAACAAGTTGGTGTAGGACAAGACTTGAAGGGACATTTGAGAGCTACACAGCTGAGGTTCACACACAACACAAGTCAAACGTCAAAGTGGAATGGGATGATGAAGCGGGGGTGGATTCAAGACATAAGGAAGGAGTGAGATTTGGGATGCAGATCCTCAAGAACGGCCATAGAGAATGTTATATTCATAAAGTAGAAAGATTTCCAAGAGTTAAGTCATCACCATAATGGAGATTTTGACAAAAGAGATGACTGCAAGTAGGAGTACAGAGAATAGGCAGGAGGGTGCTGGAATTTACAGGAGAAAATGGCAAAGGACTCAATGTATGAGGAAGAAATAACTAACGTGAAAGGTAACAGAATGGGGTGAGGCCAAGAAGACATTTGGACAGCAGGTAAGAGACCCCCTTATCAGTTTGATATTGCACTACAGAAACAGAAAGGAATAGGGGAGTCCTTAGAAGTCTTGCTCTAGTGGAATTTTTAGCTTAACCTAAAACTGAAGCTGCTGTTAAAAAAGGATAATTAGTAAGGCATATAAAATGCTGCACAGCAACCAAGAATCAGAGTTAATAAAAACTTGGGACGAGATTAAATAAGATATGTAAAAGGGAAAAATGAAAGGACATGCATATGACTCAAAAGTATGTAAAGTCTAGAAGGTTTAGGATTTTTGCTTGGAAGTGCCTGCATTAGTATTTTTATACCTGCAAACTTCAGAGAACATTTCCTCGGGTACACAAATGTTAGAGAAGCAATGAAGAAAAAGGTAACTGGGAACGTACATTTTGGGTGTGTAATCAGTTAGCAGATTCTAAAAATTCTCTCATCCTTTCAGGAATACTGAGTGAGCAAATGGATGCAACCAAGGAAATAATTCATTTGAGATGGGAAACAGACAGGGTCTAAACTGCCTAGACATAACAACAAGCCCTTAAGTTTAATTCTGGTGGCTGCCAAAAAAGCAGTTACTAGACAATGGAAATCAAAGGCTGAACCAACTGTATTTGAAGAAGTGAATATTTTAACAAAGAACCAGAAGTGGCATCTTTACAAAATGGAGGCCCTAATCACATTGACATAAATGGAAATTGAATATATGCAGAATATCTTGAGGAGGAAGGTTTAAGGGAAGGCAAGAGCTGAGTAATTTATGTAATGCTGGACTGCTGAACATATGTTATGTATAACATATATAACTGGAAACGTATTATAGTTTGTTTTCTAAGAAAATCTGTCTATATCTTAATTTAACACAAGTATTAAAAAAGGCAATGTTCTACAGATAGCTAAAGTGAAGCAGCATTCACATATGTCTGGACGACAGTACTCTTACTGTTGTCTCTCACTTCAGTGCCCAAGTTGTTTGTGACAAATGGAATGAATGGAAGACTCACTGGAGTACATAATGCAAAAAATTTAATAAGACACAGAAAAAAAAAAACTAGAGACTTCATATGCAATACATTATCTTTCCACAATCTTTGTCATGTACACAGCTAGTGAGGGATTGAGTTCACTTTATTGGCATGAATTCTTTAATACACCTAAGGCCAGGACATTCAAAAGTAAGTGTTGCGAGGATGCTGAACTGATAGCTGCACTTCATTTCAGCTCTCTTACCTCAATACAATTCCTGACAGGAATTTTACAAAATAATATTTAATTTGAAGAAATTTTTATTACTAACTTATTTCTAATAACTCTTAGCATCTATAAGAAAAATTTTATTGTCAGAACTTGAATAATTCCTGTCAAATTAATTACTGGAAAATCAGCACCAATATCAGCTTTACAGCATGAGTCATCTAAGGAATACAGCACAAGACTCTTCTCTCAAAAAAGACCTGCAGCCTCTCATTACAAATATACAGGAACTTACAATAAAAATCGACAAGATGGACAATAAAATAGATACTTTTAAAGAAAAGTGCTCACAACAACTGGAACAGCTTCAAGAAATGTTTATACAGCAGAAAGGACAGATATCACTTATTGAACAGTCATTAAGTGACATTGACACTAGAGTCCAAATAGAAGAACAACAAACTGAATTCTTACTTCAACAGAATACATATTTACTAGAAAAGCTTGATGATATGGAAAACCGAACAAGAAGAAATAATATTAGAATATATGGTCTACCAGAAAAATCTGAAGGGGACAATATGATAAACTTTCTTACCACCTGGATACCAGATGTAACAAAAATACCTGAAGCTCTTTCATATGGTATAGAACGGGCGCATAGATCACTAGCAGCTTCTGGAAATGCTTCTTCTCCGGGTAAGAACAAGCCGAGATCTATAATTGTGAGACTTTTTTCTACACAAGATAAAGATCTTATATTAAGAAATGCTTGGGCAAATTCTCCCATCAAATACAATGATTCATTAATAAGATTTGACAATGATTATTCTACAAAGGTGGTTTCAAAAGAAAAGAATTTCTACCAATAAAAAAACCTTGAAGAAAAAGCAACTGAAAGTCCATCTTTTATTTCCAGCAAGACTGAAAGTTTTTCTACCAAATGGAATAAAATCTTTGAAACAGTAGATTCAGCAATAAAATACCTTACCAACAATAACATCCTAACACATGAAGAATCTATGGACTGGACAATAAGTACACGAAGAGAAATGCTGAAGTGAATAATTGGAAAACTGTTGAGCAAAAGAAAAAAAAAACTAAAGGACAAATAATCTTACATATGTTATATTCTGTAAAAATCTAAATAATAATACTAACAACAAAGAAAAGTTCTTACTGTCTTCAAGTTACACCAAAACAGGTACTGTTTTCAATTATATTTTAAATGTCAAAATTAGCATAAATGTAAATACATTTATCTCAAATCACATCAATATACTAAGCATAATTTAAACATTACTCTATTTTTCATTATTATTCATCTATTATTTTCATATTCTTAATCAGAGTAATCAATGCATAATAATGTTCCCAAATAGTTTATTTATTTATTTATTTTCTCTCTTTGTGTTTTGTTGTTTTTATTTTCTCTTCTTTTATTAAATCTTCATTAACTTATAATACTTTCATCAGTATATGGTTATATTGCTTAATAGGTATAGTAATGGCTGCTATATAACTTATTATTAGTTACATCCCTGATAGTATTACTTTTATAAGTTAAAAGTGTCCCTGTTTGGATAAACGCTAATGCTGGGCAGAAATGTGTTGCTTTTGAAATGAAGTATTTCAGTTAGGATGTATCATAAGACTACTTTAAATAATCTTAAAAGATGTTCTGCCTTTGACCCATATGCACATACTGATATAGTCCAGTGAAAAAATATGTTTTAAGTGATATTTTGAGGCTATAAGTCATGTGTGTTGTGGCTCCAGACATCCGGAGTTGAAAGATGCTTGTGACTAGCTTAGATATCCTGTTGTCTTTTCTTTTGTAGAGAAATAAGGCATAGCATGTTTAAAATGCAAAGTTTGACAGTTGTGAACACTACTCCGTAAACTAGAGTGCTTGCGTGCACACTACATGAGTTTGTCACCAAATAAGAGGAGGGAAAAGAAAAAAAGAAAAAACACATACCTTTTCCTGCTTGGTTCTCGAGACAATTTAACAGCCACAAACATCACTAGAAACTTGAGTTACTTATTGCTTGTCGCATTTACTTGTGTACGCCATCCCCTGACTCTTTCTAATTGACGTCTAGTCAGAAAATAAGCTAGGTTCACATTTAAAGATACAGAAACCTAAATTCCTTCTAAGGAAACATAAATAATATAAAGGTTCATATAAATATACACAGATATTTATTTTTGAAGCACTTTCAGTTTATGGCTACTGATGTCTTCTAGCACCTTGATAGATAAGGACATATATCTGCTTGTCTTTCTATCAGTTTAGATTTCCAGACATTTTAGCTATCCCTTACTATGTTTTATACAGCAGAGTTTAAAAGCAGAAATTAATCATCAGCAAATAAAATCACTGCTGTTTTACAAATTCTCTAAAGAAACTAGTAAATGTCAAGCAACTGACAGGTTTGTTTTGGGGAGGGTTGCCATTTCCCATGCTGGTGCTCCTGCAGAATACTACTGATGTCCTGCTGCCAAGGTATGCCCTCGGGTGGGCAGGTGGGATGCAACAAGAAGGTTGGATGTGCATTTGGCAAATCAAACATTTAGATGGTGTTATGGTATACTAGATGGAGAAAGTGGAAGCAATGATTGTATAGGCAACTATAATGAGTAACATAACAACAGTGGATTTGACCCGGTGTGTCAATTATACAATGTTTATATCCCATGTGGCTTTGGGCTTTGTCGAAGCATCTGTGTTCTACACACATATTGTGTTGGATCTGATTTGAGTGGAAGGGGGAGAGGCTTAGCCCACACCCTAATTTGTTACTGGGTTGCTATGCATTATGGGCATGCATTGTGGCAGGTACTCAACGGGCTATCCATCCTTAAATGGCTCATGCTGTTCCCGTTTGCTCATCTGAATGGTGACTGCGGCTGTGCTCTTCTTGTTATGTTGCCTGGCTGTGGCTTCACCCTTCTTATAATATTGTCTGGATTTTTACATTATCAAGAATGACACAATACTAGTGTATGCGGGTATATCATGTTACTGTTAGTGTGGACAAGGATGCTTGACAATGCAACTATGATTCTTGGACCTTTCTGCAGACGGGTGTGTTGTCTGGCAGTTGAGAGCCTGGTTGTTCCTGATCAGCGGACCTGTACTTTTGTGTTTCAATGTGACTGCATGAAAGGATGCCAGTATTGGCCTGCAAGTTTGGTGGGCAGTAGATTCGTTGGGGATTGATTTCAGGAGACACTTGTATTATGGCTGGGGCACTTGACATTTGATAAATGTATCCTCTCAATGATGCGTTCTGTCTGGTCATTGGCTGTAAAACAGCTTTTCTGAGAAATATTGTTGTGGTGCCAGTTAATGATTTGGATTAAATGTTTCTGTATACAGTTGTGAAGCAATTGCCAGGATAAAATGGTACTCTTGCAGTGCATGGATCATCGTGGCTGTCCTCCGATGTTGGAGGAAAAACAAGCTTCTTGGACACCTGTTTAGCGTGGTAAAGGTGTTACCCCATGGTTTGAATACGTTTTGTCTCTTTGCTGCAAAATGGGTTGGGAATTTTGGCCTGTAATATTTTCGTACATGGTGGTTTGAATCTTGGCAGCTTCCATTGTTTTGATGTGTTCTCCAGTATACTTTTGTTCAGTCATAGGATTGAATTACTGGTGTTGAGTAGGTCAGGATTGTATCTCCAGCACTTGTTGTCAGCAGACAGACTCACTGGTTGGGTGTCAGTCTAAGCTGTGGGAGTTGATGTGTGATATACATAGATGTTTGCTTTGAGGGTGTGGTCAAGTGCTGCAGTTTTACCTCTGTACTGTGTCAGTTTTCATTGTGCAGGGTCCCTCTGAGGGTTGATGGAAGTGTTGGCAACAAGACACTCAATCAGGTAACAACATTATGAGTGGTCTCTTGGATAAGGGAGCTGTCTAAATTGTGATCTTGTTGTCTCCAGCCATGGGAATTGTCATTGAAAAGCTGAAAAATGCAATCAGAGGAACATATTTAATGTCTACTAAAGAAATATTAATATACTTATACATTGTATCGCATTTCAGTTTATGTTAAACATGAAATATGATGTGGTTTCAGAACTATTCATGTTTTTATTCCAATATGACTTTGCAAATATTAATTTAAACACTGGTTTCGGACTTGAGTAGTCTAAAACAATTGCACAACAATGGTACTGTATTATACAGTAATGTCAGTAAATAGTTTTCAATAGATGTATGAAATTTATAGATTTTAACATGATGTTTATTAATACCCTAAATTATTTTGAAATGATACTACCTTAATCTAAATATTTGTACCTTTTTGAAACCTGCTTAGAAGTAAGTATTATTGAATTACAATAAGATGAGTAAAGAATATATGTATATATTTTAACTGATTAGATTATCTTAATATATTATTCAATTATCTTTATTTAAAACTAAGAGGATAAGAGAAACTGATCCAAATATTATTTGTGAGGGTAGAAAGTTTGTTTGGTTAGATTCACTAACCAAACGAAGAGGTATATTACCTCATAGCAATAGGGAATGTTATTTAAGGTTAAGAATTACAAGTTTGGAAGTTCTTTGTTTTTTTTTTATTCTATCACTTTGGTGTCACTCAGAAACATGCAAAAATCATACAAGAAAAACTTTTTGAATTCTGTATCCAAGATGGAACTAAGAATAAACAATATTTACATAAACTTACACATAAAACAAACTCAAAACTAGGAAATGAAATGTTTATCCATAAATGTTAATGGTCTAAATAATAGTAATAAAAGGAGAAGCCTATTCAAGTACATAAACTTACATAAACCACAAATAGTCTTTTACAAGAGACACACTTATTAGATAGAGATATAAACAACTTAAATATTAATAATTACACAGTACTAATAAACTCTCAATACAAAACAAAAAAGAGGAGTAGCTATACTACTTCAACTCAACTATAACACCTAAAATAATTACTACTCATCAAGATACATCAGGTATGTTTTGTCTAGTTTCAATAGAGTTAAATAAGAGAATCTATACGTTAGTAAATCTATATTGGATCCCAGGACTAGGATTAAAAACAGTTAAACAGCATTTTGAAGAGATAATTCATTTAACTAAGGGTAGCCTGATATTGGCAGGAGACTTCAACTGTATAATGAATGAAAAAGATACAGATTCTAAATCCAAAAGAAGAAAACAACCCATCTCTAAAGCACTATCAAAATTTATAGATACATTATATTTAAAAGATATAAATGAATTTGCAGAACCAGACTCACTAATCTTCACATTTTATTCTCATAGATATAAAACTAACTCTAGAATTGATAGAATATATGTTGCCAATGACCTAATAACAAAAATTGACAAAGCCAAAATCATAAATTGTCCTTTATCTGATCATAATGCCATAGTCTTTGAGATAGAGCTTACACCATTTTATTCAAATCCCATTACTAGGATACCTTCCTATATCACAAAATTTAGAGATTCCAAAGAATTTTATGAAGAAACAATCAAAAACTTTCTAGAAATAAATTACACAGAAGATATTTCAGAAATATATGTCTGGGATTCATTAAAAGCAGTTACATATGGGAAGATATTATCCTGGTACATAAATAAAAGGAAGTTATGGAATAAAGATATGCTAGACTTACAAAACAAAGCAGATAAATTGAAACTGGAAATACAAAAGGGTAATGCTACTCAAGTTCAAGAACTTACACAAATCAATAAGAAGTATACAGAATTGCTACACCATAAGATTATGATTAACTTAGAAAAGATAAAAATAAACTCATACTCTACTAATTCAGCACACCTGAGATACTTAACTAATAGAACAAAAAAATAATTAAATCTAAGCAAATAAAAGAAATATCTATTCCCAATACTAACAAAAGAGTTACGGAACTAAATGATATTTTAGAAGCATTCAGACTCCAATTTAACATTGATAATTCCATAAATACTCAAGATACACCTACTAAGGATATAAAAAATACTTAGAAAACAATATTCATATTAAATTAACACAAGAACAAATAGACATTATAAACAAACCAATCAATATGACAGAATTAAAATCACAAATTAAAAAGCTCAAGACAAATAAAGCACCTGGCCCAGACAATATGCTACCAGAAATGTATAAATTAATACCCAATCAAGCCATATCTTTATTATTAAAAGTATATGATATAGCCAATAAAGATTTGAATATACCACCCTCTTGGAAATATTCATTGATATCCCCAATTATCAAACCAGATAAAGATGAGAAACAGTGTTCCTCATATAGGCCAATATCATTACTCAATATAGACTACAAGATGTTTATGGCTATATACGCAGATAGGATCAAACACTTTCTTCCTTTCTTAATTCACAAAGATCAAACAGGTTTTATTAAAGGAAGAAATACTTCAGATAATATTAAAAGAATACTAACATTAATAGATTATAGCAAACATAAAGTCCTAAATTTAAATGTAATCTCATTAGATATTAATAAAGCTTTTGATTCAGTTAATTGGAACTTTCTTTCACTAGTTTTAAAAGAATATAACTTTCCTTCTAATTTTAATAATCTCATCCAAATACTATATGAAAAATCTACTGCATATGTTAAACTGGGATCATATAGATCAGGCCCTATAACAATAAAAAGGGAACTAAACAAGGTTGCCCTTTATCACCATTGTTATTTGCATTACTCATAGAACCCTTTGCAAATCAAATCAGATCAAACAATAACATAAAGGGCATTTGTATTAATAAAATGTTAAACCTTAAAATCCAACTCTTTGCTGATGACATACTATTAACTCTCTCAGATGCAAATGAGTCTTTGAATGCTCTATTTAACTCCATGAATAAATTTCAAAATATTTCAGGCTTAAAATTTAATGAAAACAAAACTAAAATTATGCCCTGTAATTGTAAAAAAAAATAATATAAACAAAAGATTTTCCAAATATATAGTAACAGAAAGTAAATTATTATATCTGGGAATAAATCTACTCAATGAATTAACAGATTCTCTAATATTTAACTATAATAAAATACTAGACAAAATAGAACAAACAATTGGTTACTGGAATAAATATATCTTTTCAACAGCAGACAGATTATATCTTATTAAAATAATCATATTTCCCAAAATATTATACTTAATACAAAATTTTTCATTGCCACCTCCCAAATATATTATTCAAAGATACAATAAACTAATTTTAAATTTTCTATGGTTTCCAAATAAACCCGTATAGCCTTAAATAAACATTTGCCAGATTGGGAAGATGGTGGAATTAATTTACGGATATTGATTTATATATTACCTCATCTGTTATTAAAAACATAACACTATGGTTAAATAATTCATACACACCTCTATGGAAACAAGCCCATGAGCAGATTTACATAGAAATCAATTATAATCACATACAAGACAACTTAACAGTAATACCATCACCCCTTATATGGATGTTAAAAGATTATTTTTAGGAAAAGGAATAATATTAATAAATTGCCATCAAACTATGTAAGTTCTACACTTTCAGTGTTCAGAACATATATAAACAAAATACCAAATATTAATTCTTGGATTTTTCTTATTTTCCTATAGCTTTTACACCAAATATTCTAGATACATTCCAAATATCTAAAATAAATATACTTAAAGAAGAAACATTACTCTTTTGGCATCAACTTATAGAGAAAGGGAAAATTCTAACAAAGGAACAGATAATTTATAATTATAATATAAATAAAGACAATTGGCTGTTTTTACAAAATCTAAGGCATTTTCTTATAAATAAAATAGAACAAATGCAACCTTCAGTTAGACATGAAGCTCCAAAACTCATTGAATACCTTATTCTTATCACAAAACAGCCTTATCAGGGTACAGGTTATTTGTCTAATATCTATAAAATTGTTAAAAAAACAAAAAACTATCATGAAAAATCATACTGGGATTATTATACTTTAATAAACAACCATCCTCCAGTTGAAGAAGAAAAAAGTAATATTCTAAAATCTTCCAAATTTTCTACATTATCAAAATACTGGCAATTATTCACTTGGAGATATCTACACAGAAGTTTCTATACACCACATAGGTTAGCCAAAATGTATTCTATTGAAGATCAATGTTGGAGATGCCATATCAAGATAAAAGCAGATTGGCAGCATGTTTTTTATGAATGTATATGTCTCAATATGTACTGGAAATCCATTAATTATTTTTTTCAGACTGTTTATAATGATAATTTTCAATTAACAAAGTCTTTAATTTTATTCAACTCTCCTATTCCAAACTGTGTACCAAAAAAAGACACTAAAATCCTATGGTCACTATTGGCAATTTCACGTAAAATCATAACTATACACTGGAAAAATGAGGCTTCCTACGTTCAAGGAATTTGAGACTTTAACAACAACAGTTGCTCACATGGAAATATTAACAGTGAAGAACAGAACTAAAAGATCTACTTCTTACTATTACTCTTGGATGAAAGTACTGGAAATACTTGAAAATATCGAAGAAGATATATCATCTTATGTTTCTAACTCTATATAATATAGAATTTCAATGTTATTTGCATAGACACCAATGTAAATAGTTATATAATGGTTTGAAGTTAGTAATGTTTTAGAATTGTAAATATGTTATTTATCTTTATTTCATGTAATGTTTAAGACATCTTATTTGAAATAATAAAAAAATATTTAGTGAAAAAAAAAGTAAGTGTTGCTATAACTTTTTGTCAAATGAGGTTTAGGCTTTACACACAGTTTAAGCCACTGGTTTCCCAGGGTTAGTAGTCTCTCGAGGTAAAGTCCACTTACAGTAGAGGGCACATGAAACCTAAGCATATAAATACAACTAATACTATGAAAAACAATTGTATGTACAATACACACATTTTATATATACTTATGTGTTCATTAATACCTGGGGCTTCAGTAACATTTAATTTAAATTGCCACCTTGCCTCTGCCCTAAACAATTTGTTGGTCCAATCCCCACCCCTAATATTCTTACTAACTACTTCAAGGATACCGAATTGAATTATGAACACATAAGTATTAAATCTGAACTAAAGTTTAGGGCATCTAAACTTTAAAAGCTTTTACTTATAAATATTTTATAATTCTTTCTTCCATTTTTTACTTCCTTTTAAGAAAAGTTATATTTGCACATATTTTCTCTTTTTAAAGGTACATTTTATTGTTTGAATGTTATTATACCTAGGTACTTTCACTTTAAGAACTAATTATTGTTGATTAATGGAGGTAGCTTCTTGTATAAAACTGTAAGAAAGGAATGGTAAAATGTTCTGATGATGTCTGATGATGAAAGCGCTTGACCTATTTGGATTGTATCGGATATTTTTATACTTGGACATTTTAAAGGTTTGAATAAAAAAGTTTCTATCCGGGTTGTAGGAATTTGGCTACAGAGTGGTTGTTTTTATATTTATTAGTGGCGTTTTCCACTCTTGCACCCTGTTTTTGTTCTTGGTATATATACACACACACATATATCTACATACACACACACACACACACACACACACACACACACACACACACACACACACACACACACACACACACATATTCCTATATATCTATACACACCCACCCACCTCAGTGTAGCAACAGATAGGAGTCTTACTAAAAAGGGTAGGAAGTGGTGTTAATACAATTAATATAAAAATAAAACATTAATCCACTGCACATTATAATGCGCACCCCCGAATAAAAAAATTGCGCACCTTTGCATGCTTATTCTGTATTTTACACAGGGAGCATTCTGGTGATCACGGAACCCACCAAGCCTTGGCTGACAAAGGCCAATGGACCAGTCTAGCCCACTTACCCTCCGGACAAACAGTAAACAAACACAAAGTATCAGTCACAGAATTAAATTTCAAAACTATAAGCTGCTTTTGTGTCTACACAATACCAGCAAAGAGTTAAGCAATTATACAAGTAATTTTTATGGGAATGCACAAATAGAAAGATATACAAATTGTTAAGCAGAAAATAATGTCCCCCTCAACAAGCTTTCAAGTATAGCATATGCATTATCAATTAGAAAAAAAACTTTTATAATATTAGACATTCAACCCCATGATCAAATTACAGAACTGTATTGTCCACTCACTTTGTGACAAAAAGTCACATCAAATCCAAATCCGCAAGTATGCAAGCATTTTTAACATGAAATGCAATAATCAAAACTATACATTTGTTATCACAAGCAATAGAAAAATGCATACCGCAAAATCAAAAGCGTTATTCAGGGTTTCCCTCTAATAAGGGAATCACGGTTTCTAATCCACACCATGCAAACACGCATCTACAACAACACTCCTTCCAATAAATCGAGCACCTTAAAAACAAGGTAAAAGGACACATTAATAACAGGGCCACCTCATGGATAAAAGAAATTAAATCAAAAGGTGTTCTTGACTCCAAACCCCAAAGAAAGACCAACCAAATAGCGGCTACCATTGCAAAAAAATAAATAAATAAATAATTGAATCCCCAGAAGCAGCAGCATCATTTTAAAATGTTGACCATCTTTTAGCATGTTATGATATAAAACTCAAAACTATACTGTATTACAAAACACTAACATACTAAAACAATAAGTGAGGTCACTGGAAAACCAATCAGTAAAAACAAAATGAAAACTCCAGCAAAGCTAGAACTTCCACTGAGTGACCTCCCAAACCTCTTGTATTCTTATGCTTAGTCAAACACTCTGCTTGTGCTGGCTGATGAGGTCATAGCAAGGCTGAAATATGCATATCCACAACTAGTGGGGTTTGGCTTTATTGGCCTGAAATTGTCCATTAAAACGACGAAACAAGTCATGGGCATTCAGAATTGCCAATTAGCTGAAACACCTGATGTTCATTAGGGGCATTTGCATATATCCCATGTGCCTCTAAAACACTAACGTACAAAATTACAGTGTTGTGTTAAAAGTGCATTTCATGAAATCAGCCAGCTAAGGTCTCTTCTTCACAAATACATTTTAAAGAACTGAAAGAGAATAACCTAACAGATTCCATCTAAATCAAAACCCCATTCATCCACTCCCAACTATAGTCTATTTTATAAGCTAATCATTAGATTTAAGCACTTATAGGTTCATAGATAGGTACTAGGCTATCGGCCCTGGGGCCTATACAAGCCCAGCCAAAAAGGTACCCTGGCTTTTGCCACCCAAGAAAATTATTTTCCTGTGCCACTGTCGAGCAGAGCCACAGAAGTGATTCCCGGGGTGAATTTCCTATTTCCCATCCAATCATCAAGACTTTTCTTGATGAGTGCTAATGAGGAGCTTTGTTCGATATAGAAAGGTAGTTTATTCCAGAGTATGGGAAGTCTCTGGGACAGGAATCTATCCCTCCGGCATGTTCTGTTTATTGTGGTGACAAGGTTTAGGTCCCTAGAGTGTGTAGCTCGGAGGGATTGGGATTTCTTTAAGTGGAGCATGTCCAACAGCTCTGGGTTTGACATAGCTTTGTATGTTAGGCAGAGATCACCTCTGAGTAGGCAATATGCGATATGCGACAGAGTAAAGCTGGAGTTTTTTGAGACGGTCTGCGTAAAGCATGTGTTTGAGGCCAGTAATCCTCTTTGTGAGGTATTTCTGTGGCCTTTCCAGTTGTTGTAGATGCCTTGTGAGGTACATACCCCAAGGGGCATTGTACTCTATAATGGGTCTAATGAGTGAAGAGTAGAGGGGAACAATGACCTCTTTTTTTCTGGATGAGAAACCATTTGTGATGAGGTGTGCCACATAGAAGGATTTCCTGACTACTGTGGCAATGTGATTATCAAAGGAGAGACTGCTGTCCACCTGTGTCCCAAGGTCTCTTATCACACTTTTGGTGTTAAGTATACTACCGCCTATGTTGTAGTTCATGGGTACAGAGTTTTTACCAAAGGGGATGACAATGCACTTTTTGGCATTGAGCTAGAGGCCATGGCTTTGACACCAGGCATCTGTCTCAGTGAGGCCCTTTTGTAGGATGTCCACATCATTAGGAGTTTTGATTATGGCTCCTAGTTTGCAGTCATCTGCGAACTTCGTTAGCCAAAGACCTTCTGTGACCTTATGACTTTATTTCATAAGGCCATCCCCAATGCGATTCAAAAGTGTCAATACTCTGTTTCAGCTAAAGCAGACTTAAAATGCACCAGTTTCTACCCAACATGGTAACTTTTAATATTTTTCTCTTACCTTCCAAGAGTCGCTGGATAATACTATCAATATTTAGTTTATCAATATCTGACATTACTTTAAAATAAATAAGCCACAGAGCGGGTCATGGAGAATGAGAAAGCACAAGCTGAGTGGATGGGAAATTGAAAATTTACCTCAGGGATCACTCCAGTAACTTTACTCAACAAAGGCACTAGGAACTAAGGTCGGGTGGCTAGATGCCAGAGTAATCCTATGGACTAGGCTTGTAAAGACTCCAGGGCGATTAGCCTAGTACACACCTATGAACAGTTGGGCTAGGCTTGTAAAGGGTCCAGGGCGATTAGCCTAGTACACACCTATGAACAATACTGTAAGCATTTTTTCTTATTATTCTATCATCTTGCATACCTTTGTACTGAAGTGTGTACATTTTCTTTTATAATGGCTGAGGAGTGAGAACCAACAGGACAGGATGTTCCAGCAGGTGGGAGTGGTTCTTTTGTCTCCCAATGGTCAGTTGTGGAAGCTGGTGTCAACCAAGGCATGTTGATAATTAGACACTGACCCTGACACCATGGAGATCCTCCTGGTGCAGCTTCTGAAGTCATGTTACTGGCAGTCCCTGACTATCAGCCCACCATAAGCACAGCCTCCCATGGCATCACTCACAGAGGTGACTGATGGCTGGGTACCACCCTTTGATCTAGCCTGACATCCTTCCATGGCTACTGCCCTATCTCCAGCCAGGTGTTCCCCATATTGTGTCATTCCCCATACCTTATTCATCGTCCAGCTCTGCACATTACCAAGTGTTCTCCCACTTTATGCATACCACTCAACTGCTCAGATTTTTGGAGAATGTCCATATTTTTGCCTCAGATTTTTGGTCAGCTCCTCATAAAATTTTATGTTTTCTGAAAAGCTACTGGGGACTGAAGTCATTGAATAGTGACAAACATTTGAGTTACAGAATTCATATCCTTCAAAAGATGCATGCTAACAAAAAAAATGCTATTCTAGCACCTTTCTAAGTGTGCAAGAGCAATATTTAAAATGTGCCCCTATTTTCAACCCTTTGTCCCCCCATAATTTTTGGCTTTGTCCTTGCATTAGGAGGTTGAAAGGTATGACTGTATGTGTCCATCCACTGTCATCCCGACTTTTTATGTCTAGACTGTCCCTGTTTGATTCTATATTTCATGATGCCTGTCTGCCCCTACTAACTTCCCTATTCTCTCTATATACCTTCAAAAAATATTACTTTCCACCTACTCCCACTAGCCCTTTTTGTGTATATATGGAAAACAGGGCTCTGTACTCAGAAAAAAAACTTTGCCCAGCCTATCATACCTTATGGCTATCTGGGAGCATTTTCATCTGCTTGCTTCTACCGTTTCTTCTTTACCACCTCCTCTTTTCTACCCAGTTTCAATGATGAACTGGGTTTGCATTTTTTTTTCCGCCTGATCCTCAGTAGGCTATCTGGAGTGACAGATATGTGGTGCTTCATTGCATGTGTGCGTGAACTGTACTGCACTAGCTTGTCTTATAGGTACACAGGGTCATAGGTGAGTGCTAGGATAATGGCCCCAGGTAACCTTTTTAAGCCAAAACATGTTTTCCCATTTGTGAATGACAGGATAGTTATATCCAGTGGCTTCTAGCCCCCCCCCCCCCTTACTGTGAAAAGTTCGTAAACTAAAGCCTGGTAATTCCATATTGGCAAAACCTAGCCACAGCATATCTGATGTGAAGTTTACTATTATATTAGTGATTGAAACAATTTTGTATTCCAGAATAACGAGACCAAAAGATCATACTCTGAAAATATTGAGAATCACAGGAGCGAACAGTGTTGAATATCAAACCTCCAGATCTACACGGACACAGAAATAAGTACTAACATGGGTCTAGAAGTGGGCAAGTCTCGCTGTTTGCTCCTGTGGTCCTTGACATTTTTAGCATATGTTCTTTTGTTCTTGTTATTCTGTATTTCAAAATGGTTTTGATCGCTAATACATAATAATAATAAGAATAATAATTAATAATTATTAATTATGTAATAATTCAGTAAACTGAAATGAACTCCATAATACAATTCTTTCAAAATATTTTATTTTTTATTACTAGACATCAGCATACCTAAATAAATGTAATACCTAACTTTCATTTAAAAAATGAAAATGTAGCAGCTACGAACTAACACCACAGTAAAAACATCAAGGCACATTTTTTTTACCTTTTCTTTTTCCCTTTTTACTTAATCTTTACTTTGGCAAGTATCTAAAAATAATCCAATACAAGGAATGCCCTGACTTTAACAATAAAATATGGTCACCAGTTCCAAAGTACCCTGAAACATCTGGATGTTTGCTAAAATACTCAGTTAATATCACACATAGAGAATAAACCTTTAGCCTCCGTGAGATGTTTATTCAGAGTGAATTTGTATAAGGAATTTGTGCCATGAGACAGCCAAACTCTCTGTAGTTGAAAAAAATTAAAACACACACCCCATCCATTTACTCAGATTTCAAAGAAAAGTTATAAAATGTTCTAAAGAATGTTTATGTACTTTAGTGGGTGAGTTCAAAGATGAAAGCTGGAACTCACTGTTACTGCACAGCCACGGACTGTAACTATACGCAGCAATAAGCAATGCATTTATCACTGCTAAGTAGCTCTTGCCCATAAGATTGTAGCAGAACCATCATTATCCAAAAGTAAAATGTGAGATCAGAAAAATATGTGATTTCTAAGCAAATTCCTATATGGGACAATGCCAACACTCCTATATGCAAAGGAGCTGGATATGTGTGTGCAGAGAAAGGTCCTCTCCTTAATTATTCTGAAATGCTTTCAACAGTCCTAGGATAAGTTTTAGCTAGCCAGAAAACACTTGTGTAGGCATATTCAAATAACAACAACTTTGGGGTGTAGAAATAGAAAAGTAAGCACAGATTCTGTTAACTCAGACAATTAAGATGTCTTAAGGAAATATGTTATCCAAAGTTGACTGAGGGATAAAGATAACTGCCCTGCAAGTTAACAGCAATGTTATGACTGTCCAAACTAACAGAAAGCCCTTGGCTAAAAAAAAAAAAAAAATAAGCAATTCAGGCATTCATAACTGCCTTTATAAAATATAACAGATGGTCCACAGTCTCAGAGAAATGTCAACAGACAACATGCTCCAACTCGTACTCCGCTAGATACATTTAAAGGCCACAGGCAAACAGAAGAGCTAAACTAGCAGAATGCTCCACCTGCAGAGTAGAAAGCATTGACAGTGTTCATAAAAGTTAGGCTGTCCCTCTGTACAGAAATCATGCAATATGTTCTTTCATAAACTATACTACATGTGGTTCGAAAATTATAGAACTAACCTGTTTTTTTCCTGGTTCTGGTGAACAAATGTAAATCTAGTTCTCAGGGAAGCACTAATGGAACAATAACATTTCAAGCAGCGGATTTGATTAGTAATTACCAGCTGACCACCGGAACATTAAGTCAGGGCACTTGAGCTGTATGGTACCATACAAGGCACATAGCTATCAAAAAGTGAAATTCAGTTGCTATATTACAAACTGGACTAGCTTATACTTTCATAATACTCTGTTTTGTAAAAACTGAGCCAAAGGATATAAAACAATAATAATATATTCTAATTTCTCCAGATGCACTGAACTTCACTCATTGTCATTCACTATGCTCTTCTTACAATCCTCCATAATGTTTTTCTTTCTCTTCTTTCTACAATTCCTCCTTCCTGTCTTTTCCCTGCTACCTTACCTACGTTCTGCATCTCAGTATCCTTTTCTTCTCCCTCACCTTGTTCCGCTTTTCCCCATTACTTTAATCTTCTACGTCTTTTCTTACCTTCGCTCTTTCCCTGACTGTACCATCACTCTACTCATTCGTTTTTTCATCTCTGGTAACACCTGCCGTGCCTTCCCCCATCACTTCTTTCTTTCTGTTTATGAGCTATAAATCTTCACTACTTCAATTACTATTTCTGCACTGGTAAATGTATGATTAAGATTGCTATAAATTTTAAATGACTTTTTTTTATTTTACATACATTATTAATTCATATACTCCTTCTGTTATTCGCATATTGATTTTAATATATTTTGTTATAATTTACTGGAGCTTTTCTCCTCAAGACTCTGCTGAAGAGGGGTCTTGCAAGGGCAAGTCAGACTACCCTGCTTAACAGATTCAAATAAATAAATATTTTGAAGTGAGGTTAACTCTACTGTGGTTAAGAGTAACAAGTATTCACCTGTGCTATGATTATGAATTTTTTTGATGTTTTGCTTTATGAAATATAAATAAAGAGCATCTTAAAAAAAACTATTTCCTTTTCACAAAACTTACACAAAAATATTAAAATATATGCTGGCCAGCAAAATGCACAGTGGTTATGTCACCTTACCACCTTCCTAGTTTTTCTGACCACTTGATTGTTCTCTTAAACTGACTTTGAACCTATTTGGAAAGATATTAAAACTGTGACCTATACCCGTTACAAATCTCAAACATTTAAAGATTGGTAGAAGCTCATGATAAATGCATCAGCAGTGACTAAATCCTCCCTACTCAGATGTATTAGTGAAAATTAGGAAAAGACATGAAAGAGACTACAAAATGAGGGGTGAAACCTAAAGCACTGAGAGCACGGCATGAATAGCACATAACAGTATTTACTTGTTAATTGGTCTAAATGGACTGACTGAAACAGACCATTTTCAGAAATGACCTCTTGGCCAAATGGCAAGAAATTCCTAAAGTTGTATACATCAGAGATGTCATGTAGCACAGGTAAGTAGCCTTCCAGAAAATTATAACGGGTATAACATTCAAAAGAGGTGTCTGGATGAGGTAAAAAAAGAGCAAATACATGTTTTTTTTTAGCAACAGTAAATTAAACATAGTACTAACACAAACATATGCAGCGCAGTGCACATTTAGGATAAACAGGACTGCACTATTTCAATATTTACAAAAAGGAGCTTGTAAGGTCAGCCAACTGAACGATTCAGGAATCTTGATATCTGTGAAAGCATACAATGTGAGGAAGAAGAAGAAAAAGCTGATTTCTAGAATTACAATATGCATTCCAAGTGAATTTTGTCTTCAGAAGACCCCAGGCTTTAAGGCCATAAAGATTCTTTTATTCTAGCTAGTCTTCCAATGACTTTAAGTATTTTTATCCATTTTAGCACATCTTCCTTCTTTATTTTATTTAATTTTTATCCTCCTTCCCTGTGACACTTGTATGTTTTAATCTGCTTATGCATTCCTTCATTCGCACATGAATTTAGTTAATTTACTAGTCATTTTTATGTTTTCCTGCTGAAGCAGTTTAGTAAACTGAATTTGATCTTTCCGTGAGAAAGCTGCTGAGGCTTTTCCTAAAGGTGTAACTTCTGGTGAAGTTCTTAACATTGGACAAAAAGCTTCTTCATATCGTTGGATCCCATACAGTGATGGTACAATGAACCAGTTTTAGGTACATTTTGGGTTTCATAAGATTTAACAACTCATTTGTTTAAACTCAGCAATAAACCAGGAATACAAAAAGAGTCCAATCCAAAGAAGATATATTATGTGCACAGTAAGTACTTTCATTGTCTTAATAACAAAAACTTCATCGGAGTCTATTTTGATTTCACTGGGTCATTATTGGGTCAACATCATCTTTGTTTTGAAGAAAAAAGAATATGCTTGGATGGAACATGTTGGAAAGTCATTTTCCCTAAGCAGAGCACTCAGCTATTACTTCTTGGATATTCCTATAAAGAGATAAGTAACTCAGGTTAACTGCCAGGAGGGTTGTAGGCAATGAGACATTTAAGGTAACTAGCACCACCTGAGCATTTTGGTCAGCAATGGTGAGGCCAACACATTTCTGAAATGCAAGGAGGTAGTGACCAGCTCTGACACAAAAGATGCCTGCTTATGTGATACCTAAACTTAAAGCCTTTTTCATACATTTTCATAAACAAGTAGCCACTCTGAACTAGCTATCATCAGGAATTAGTAATATGGATAAGACTGCCATGTAGCATGTATGATTAGTGAAAGTGCAATTGAGTAGGTGCCAAATAAAGTCAAATGCTCACTAATCGCCATGAAAAACAGAGGCCAATTATATGCTTTGCAGCAATGGCAGATGGCCATAAAATGCCTCCCAGAATGGACTGTGAAAAGTAAGCACATTTTCAGATATACATCTGGTGTTCCAAGTGTGTAATGCTTATGTGAATAAATAGGTGGATGTGGATGACAATGGAGCATATCGAACAGTAGTCAAGAGAAAGTATTGGGATCAATGACCCTTTAGCCCAAAACTCAGAATTTCAACTACTAGCAAATGTGGGGTGCCACTTAACAAAATCAAGCATATAAACAGCAAGCAGCAACATTGTAAAATGAAGAATAATTTATTAAATAAACAACTTACATAAACAAAAATGTTATAGGTTCACAAACCTACCTTTAGACTCAATAAGAATGAATAAAAACAAGCTTTATGTAGCATCCATCATTACCCAGATTAGGACTGAAGGTAAGACTAGTACAGCTGTTTGCCTACATATTACACTTTATCTGATTTGATGGTGCTTTGTTGAACTTGGTGGTGTTTTGCCATACTTTGGCTGATGCTTTTTGTTAGCATGGTTGCTCTTTGTCTGTGATTCTGCTTTTCTAACCTCTGCTACCTCACTTTTCTTCTTGTTTTTAATCTGACATATCAATTTAGTGGTTCTGCTGCTGTCTGAGTTTTTCCCATGAGTTCTCATTCTGGAGCAGCAGTGTTTCATGTAGTTGATTGTCAGTAGTGCTTGGCACTTTGCAAACTTTTAGGATTTAAAAGACTTTTGCACTGCCAGATTATAGGTACCATCTACTAAAGTACTTCTTCTTTCAGTGCAGCCTAGAGAAGTAGAGACAACAAAAGTTTGTTGTTAACACTTTATCTCAAACATCTATGGCTTACTTAGTTTCTCGGCGCATAGTTTTTTTCTCTGACTGTATCAAGAGTTCAGCTTGCATCAGTCTTTTGGCAACACTCAATCTCCAGTTTAGATCATTTTAGAACATTTTATAAATGTTGCAGGAATGGTGTACAAATGCCTTTGGGATTTTACCATTTTAAGTCTGCTTTGTTCCAGCTAATTTTGGAATTATTTATCAACACTTGGTTTCTTTCATGGATTTGAAGAGGACTGCAGGCTCATGTCAAGATTTTTTTTTCAGTTTAATTGCAGGAACACTCATATTATATTTATTACATATATTTTGTCAGAGCTGATTGTTGGCTTTGTCACATAACTAACAATGCATAGTATCAGAGTTACTGGATATTATCACCTGTGAATTTTGTGAATGTCAAGTCCCCGCTGTGATGCATTTAATCCTATTACACTCATCAGTGCCTGATTTATGAGACTCAAGTACTGCTGTAGCACTTGATGTGAAACATTTTGCATTAAAGACTAGGAGCTCACTGATGTGTAAATGGCATTCAGTTTTAATAGACTTTATGTTCTCATTGAGACTTTAATTATATCAGTGTCCAGACAGTATTTCTATACATTTTCTAGGGGACCTTCATCTTTACTGAGAATAAAGTCAGTAGGGTAAGTTCTTGGAACATTTTGGTCACTGCTAGAGGTTCTTGCACAGTTACCAGTGTCACTGTGTATGGGACATTATTGCATACGTCTGCAGTCCAGGTCTGTTTGGTTCAATTAATGTTTTATTGGATAATATATGTGATACTACATGGTCTATTACAACGGCCCGAGTCCCAGGAGCTCAAATACCAATATCATGGGCAGTTTGTAGATCCCATGTCTTAGTATTGACCCTTGAACTTACATGTTTGGCGAGGTATAGCATGATGGGAAGAGAGTGGAGCTGCTGCACCTCGCTCAAACCTAGCAGCTGGGTTTGAGTAGGATTAGTGTGGCATCTGTGGGGAGGGACTAGGAGAGGCTGGGACTACAAGTTAGGATTTTATGCAGTCATCAAGAGGGGATTTAGGTTTAGGGATGGGGAGACCAAGTTTAGGAAATAGTAGTGTAGGGTAGGGAGTGCTCAGAGACTTTTAATTTGGGGAGCAAGAAGAGAGTTTTAAGTTCAGAGAGTGGAAATTGAGTTTTATGTTAAGGAGTAGGAGGGAAGCTTTAGCCTTACGGGGTTTTTAGGAACTTTAGGTTTAAAGAATGGGAAGGGAGTTTTAGATTCAGGAAGTGGGAAGGGAGTTTTAGGTTTAGGGAGTTTCCGGGGACTTTAGGTTTATTTATTATTTATTTTATTTTATTTAACATTTGTTGACCAGAAAAGCCCAACTAGAACAGAGCCTATTTTCAGTTGAGGCCCAGGGAGTAACGCTCCAGATGCAGGAAGGGAGTCTTAGGTTTAGGGAGTGGGAGGGGAGTTTTAGGTTAGGGCATGGGAGGGGAGTTTTAAGGTTAGGGAATAGGAGGGGACTTTTAGGATTAGGGAACAGGAGGGTAGTTTTAGGGTTAGGGAGTAGGAGGGGAGTTTTAAGGTTAGGGAATGAGAGGGTAGATTTAGGGTTAGGGAGTGGGAGGTTAGTTTTATGGTTAGGGAGTGGGAGGTTAGTTTTAGGGTTAGGGAGTGGGAGGGTAGTTTTAGACTTTGGAAGTGGGAGGGTAGTTTTTGACATAGGGTGTGAAAGTGGAGTTTTAGGGTTAAAGTGTGATATGGGACATCAGGTTTATGGAAGGAGAAGGGAGTTTTAGGTTTAGAGAGTGACAAGGGACTTTAGGGCTAGGGAGGGGAGTGCCATGGCTCCAGTTAGGGGCAGGATTAGAGTTAAGATTCTGGTAGGATTATGCAGTTCAGTAGGGTCAGGGGATGGAAGAGCTAGGTAATTCTCTAGGATCAGGGGGTCTATATTAGATCACCGTCCACTTAAAGAAGTGAACGGTGATTAATCGACCCTATGTAAGCGAAAGCTTACAATCTCGAACTGTCAGAACAGCGATTTTATTTTCCCAGGGAAAAAAATCGCTGTTCCAAAACACATACATGCAACACAAGCACACCAAACAAACAGTAATCCACACACACACACACACACACACACACACACACACACACACACACACACACACACACACACACACACACACACACACACACACACACACAAAATCTTACAACTAACTCTACAGTAAACTATATACACACAACTAACTATCCACTTACCTTAACCCAAACCCTAACCCTAAGGTCCATCACTATCGCACACTCACCTCACCTGCTCCCTAACCCTAACTCACCTAACCAGTACTCTAACCCTAACTCACCTAACCCTCACATCCACACAATCGCACACTTACCTGAACCTGACCCATAACTTTCCACCGCAGTGCTGAAAATACTGAAGCAACAGAAACAGACAACCAAAATCTTTCCCTGGGAAAGATTTTGGGTTTTTGTTACTTCGATATTTTAAGTTTTTACTCCATAGGGTTCGATATTAGAACATTCAAAGGTTTTAAACCTCAATGTTCTAATATAGACCCAGGATTAGGCTGGTGGGAGATAGGACATTTAATAGTTACAAGTGGCATCGAGCAAGTGTGTCATGAACTGCTAGCAAGTGAGAACTTGTAGTAGACCTGATATTGCAGTAATCAGTGTGCAGCCAGAGTGAGACTTTTCCAGTTTGATATACGGCTATACTTACTTGAATGTTTGGTCTAATTCATGTTTTTATATGACTCTCATTATCTGTGTTGACAGTAATTATTCTGGACCTTATTATTTTCCTTTGTATATTTAATATATTTTTTGGACTTTGGGAGCATATTATCATTTTGAACTTATGCCTAGCACTTATCCTAAGTCTCTGCTGATTAATGGATTTTAATTACTGATTATTGGATTATTGACACTGATACCATGATGTTTCAATTCTACCCAAATTCATTTCATATTCATGCATCTCAGATGTTTTTTTTTTTTTTGGTTATTTGATTCTTATTTGATGACAGTATATTCTAAATTCACTTGTAATTATTAATTGATTTCCTGAAATCCATTATTTGATGTTATTAATTGTTTTATTACGTTTTCCGTTGTGGTGTTACAGTTCTGCCAGAGTCTAATATCTTTTGAAGTGTTGTTTTATTATAGCATTCGTTTTATTTATTTTTATTTTTTATTTAACATTTGTTGACCGGGAAAGTCCGACTAGGTTCCACAGATCTTGTATTCAGCGGAGGCCCGGGGAGAAATGCTCCAGAAGTTCTAGTTCTAGGCCACTAAACTATTGCAGGTTCACTCTTCTGACTCTCTGCCCATTTATTCTTCTTCATTTACCACAACTAACATGTCATGCTTTTAGTGGTTTTATATTTTATGCAATTGTCATGGTGGATGCTGAAAGTGGACCTTTGTGGGCACTTCTATGTGCACATCCATGGTTTTGATCTTTAATCTAGAGTGAAATAATCTGTGCAAGTTCATTCATATTTCCTTCAAGGTTCCTGCTTGTCATCTGTGGCAGGTGAATGGGATCCATCCTCCTGTGGCTTCCTTTGCAGACCCACATATAAACACCAAGGACTCTCCAAATAAGACCAAGGTTATCTTTAATTTGTTGCAGGATGCTGACTCTGTTTAACAGGGAGACTTGGCTTGATAACAACTTTTGTCCTCATCTTGTGCCTGTGGTACTAACAGGAGTGGCTGTTATTCATTGCTCAGACAGGACAAGACTGGAGGGGAGGTTATCTGTTTTAACTCAAAACTTAAGTTGACTCAGGTTGCCACTAGTAGTATTGACTCATTTGAACACATTTTGGCTGCAGGAGCAAGAAGTAAGTTTCTCTTCATGTACTATGTACCTAGTGGTTTAAGGGTGTTCCTACAAGATACTAACTTATATAACTATATATTATATAAGATACTAAATTTCTCATTAACTTGGTGTTGCATCATCATCTCTTATGGCTCTTGATGACTTCAACAGAAGGGTCAACATGAATCAGTGGTTCTTGTAATGGAACTTCATTCCTGACTCGATATTCTTGTGAAGATCTCAAACTTAGTTTTGGAGGGAGTTTTATGAACTGACTACATCCTAGTCTCCTTTGTTCTTGAATTAGCTCAGTTAGTCTTCCAAATCCAGCTAAATGAGTACCAGAACATTTCTAAAGTTACTCCACATATATTTTCTTCTATACTTCCTCAATCTCCTTTGGAGGACACTGTGGGTGGTCGGGTAGGTGGAGGACTACAACAAGTTTCTTTGCACTGTTCCTGAACTGTTTACTCCAAGTCACGCACACCCTGCCTTGCTCAAGGTACATGAACCATGTTTTGGTTTAAGTTGTGATTGTTGTGATGGGACAGATGAAGGTCAGAATGCAGGTACTTTTGGTTTATGAATCTGTAGAATATGTTGATTTTCAGATCTAAGTGGTCTGTTGGATAGGTAGTTGCTGAATAGTGAGGAGAGGTCAGGATATACTGAGGGTTTGTATACTATTTTGTGTGCTGATGTTAACTGTATGTAGGCACAATAATGTGGCAGTTCGAGCCAATTTAGGGAGTGTAATGTTGTACAATGGTGGGTAGAGTGGGAGGCATTAGTTGCGAATCTAGCAATTTTATTGAATTAAATTTCTAGTTTTTATTTTACAATAGAGAGTAACTTGGTGAGTAGTGGAGCACCATAAGTTGGAGAAGGTAATAGATAAGTAATGACTAGGGTTGTTTTACTAGTAGGGCTAAAAAAGTGTTTGTGCCTATTCAACAAGCCCAGTTTTTGGTGAGTTTTTTTTAATGTTGTGTTGAACATGTCAATCAAATTGTAGGTGTTTGTCTTTATTATAACCACTAGTAATAGTGTGGAAGACTACTTCAATTGGTGTTTTGTTGTGGGAGAGTATAGTAAAGTGGTCTTTGTTTTAGTGGGCATTTTTCTTAGGGGTGAAAACAAGAAGCTTGGTTTTGTTAGGATTGAGTAGAAAATGATTTTGGTAAGCCAGTTTTCAAAAGAGGAAAATGCTAGCGGAGTAATAGTTGGAGTTTGGGAATGGATTCAGTGGAGCAAATGATAGTTGAAGCTGCATATTGAATAAGAGTGCCATGGGTGAGTGATAAGTGTGAATTACTGATGAAGATGTTGAATAGTAGAGGCCCTAAAATAGACCATTTGGGAACACTGATAGGGGTGGGGAGATAAGAAGAAAGGGAGGAAGTCTATCTAACTGCTTGTTGCCTATTAGATACATAGCTTGCGAACCAGTTAAGTGAAGGGGAGAATAGTCCAGTTTGTGAGAGTAGGTTCAGAAGAAGAGGATGTGAAACTATTGAAAGCTTTTGAAAGGTATAAGAATGTGGATGAGATGAATTTACCAGAATCCCTAGCCTTGTTGATTGTGTCCATGAAAGAGATTAAAGCAGTCATTGTACTGTGACCTGGTATGAAGCCATGTTGTGTAGGGGACAGAATTTGGTGAGAAAGTCAAGAAGTTGCATTTGTATACATTTTTCAAGAATTTTAGAGATTGGGGAGAGAATAACAATTGGCTGGTAACTGGAGAGATCTGTGGGATCACCACCTTTGTGGAGGGGTAAAATAAATGTAATTTTCCAGGTTTTTGGAACATAAGATTGAAGGCTGGATCTATTTATAAGAATGCTAATGGGGTAAGCAATTGCATCTGCAGCTAGTCTTAGGTATTTAGTGGGTAGATCGTCTGCTGCATTACAGCCCAGTTTGAGTCTGAGGAGTAGTCATTTTATGGTGGCAGTGGGAATAGGTTTTAAGTAGAAAAAGGATGTATCAGTGTTGGAAATTTCAGTAGAATCAAGAAAAGATGGTGAGGGAGAGGTATAGGAGAGGATGGAAGGAGATGAAGGGCTTGTTGTAGGGGAGTCGGAGTCTGTGTGGTGTTGGGTGAAGTTGGATGTGATGATTGATGTGACTTTGGAGTTAACTGCCTAGGTTGCAGTCTGCCTTCCAAGGGCTGCAGGTAGTTCCTCAGGCATGGCTGTAAACATCAGGTATTCACTTCTAGCTTAGTAAGCAATATTACTTTGGGGTTGACTGCCTAGGTGGCTTCAGGAGTGTTTTACTTTAGCCTGCATTTAGAAATCACTTAAGTTATACCTTTGTGGTCTTGCTTTTAATGACAACTTTTTGGACTAGTAATAATCATCTAATGACAACTTTTTGGACCAGTAATAATCATCTTTATTCCAAAGATTCCACTAAATGAAGATTTGTCTTACTAATTGTTTATCTAGTCTACTATTAATTCTCAAATTTTTCTATTGTTTTTGTTGCTTTATCTACATCACTAGTTATTATTGCTCAAGGGTTTTGGATTTAAGTACTTTTAAACTGAAGCTGAAACTTTTAGAGTCTAGCTTGTTCTGCTAGTCAGATTCCATCTTCAGTAAACACATTCCCTTGCTTTTGCAAACAGTAACTTAAACTGACGATACCTATATAAAACAAGAATAGGTACACACAGTGATATATAGAATAAACTGACGATACCTATATAAAACAAGAATAGGTACACACAGTGATATATAGAATAAACTGACGATACCTATGTAAAACAAGAATAGGTACACACAGTGATATGTAGAATAAACTGACGATACCTATATAAAACAAGAATAGGTACACACAGTGATATATAGAATAAACTGACGATACCTATATAAAACAAGAATAGGTACACACAGTGATATATAGAATAAACTGACGATACCTATATAAAACAAGAATAGGTACACACAGTGATATATATAGAATAAACTGACGATACCTATATAAAATAAGAATAGGTACACACAGTGATATATAGAATAAACTGACGATACCTATGTAAAACAAGAATAGGTACACACAGTGATATATAGAATAAACTGACGATACCTATATAAAACAAGAATAGGTACACACAGTGATATATAGAATAAACTGACGATACCTATATAAAACAAGAATAGGTACACACAGTGATATATAGAATAAACTGACGATACCTATGTAAAACAAGAATAGGTACACACAGTGATATATAGAATAAACTGACGATACCTATGTAAAACAAGAATAGGTACACACAGTGATATATAGAATAAACTGACGATACCTATGTAAAACAAGAATAGGTACACACAGTGATATATAGAATAAACTGACGATACCTATGTAAAACAAGAATAGGTACACACAGTGATATATAGAATAAACTGACGATACCTATGTAAAACAAGAATAGGTACACACAGTGATATATAGAATAAACTGACGATACCTATGTAAAACAAGAATAGGTACACACAGTGATATATAGAATAAACTGACGATACCTATATAAAACAAGAATAGGTACACAGTGATATATAGAATAAACTGGCGATACCTATGTAAAACAAGAATAGGTACACACAGTGATATATAGAATAAACTGACGATACCTATGTAAAACAAGAATAGGTACACACAGTGATATATAGAATAAACTGACGATACCTATATAAAACAAGAATAGGTACACACAGTGATATATAGAATAAACTGACGATACCTATGTAAAACAAGAATAGGTACACACAGTGATATATAGAATAAACTGCGATACCTATAAAACAAGAATAGGTACACACAGTGATATATAGAATAAACTGACGATACCTATGTAAAACAAGAATAGGTACACACAGTGATATATAGAATAAACTGACGATACCTATGTAAACAAAGAATAGGTACACAGTGATATATAGAATAAGCTCACGATAACTATGTAAAACAAGAATAGGTACACAGAGTGATATATAGAATATACTCACGATACCTATGTAAAAACAAGAATAGGTACACACAGTGATATATAGAATAAACTGACGATACCTATGTAAAACAAGAATAGGTACACACAGTGATATATAGAATAAACTGACGATACCTATGTAAAACAAGAATAGGTACACACAGTGATATATAGAATAAACTGACGATACCTATGTAAAACAAGAATAGGTACACACAGTGATATATAGAATAAACTGACGATACCTATGTAAAACAAGAATAGGTACACACAGTGATATATAGAATAAACTGACGATACCTATGTAAAACAAGAATAGGTACACACAGTGATATATAGAATAAACTGACGATACCTATGTAAAACAAGAATAGGTACACACAGTGATATATAGAATAAACTGACGATACCTATGTAAAACAAGAATAGGTACACACAGTGATATATAGAATAAACTGGCGATACCTATATAAACAAGAATAGGTACACACAGTGATATATAGAATAAACTGGCGATACCTATGTAAAAACAAGAATAGGTACACACAGTGATATATAGAATAAACTGACGATACCTATATAAAACAAGAATAGGTACACACAGTGATATATAGAATAAACTGACGATACCTATGTAAAACAAGAATAGGTACACACAGTGATATATAGAATAAACTGACGATACCTATGTAAAACAAGAATAGGTACACACAGTGATATATAGAATAAACTGACGATACCTATGTAAAACAAGAATAGGTACACACAGTGATATATAGAATAAACTGACGATACCTATATAAAACAAGAATAGGTACACACAGTGATATATAGAATAAACTGACGATACCTATATAAAACAAGAATAGGTACACACAGTGATATATAGAATAAACTGACGATACCTATATAAAACAAGAATAGGTACACACAGTGATATATAGAATAAACTGACGATACCTATGTAAAACAAGAATAGGTACACACAGTGATATATAGAATAAACTGACGATACCTATGTAAAACAAGAATAGGTACACACAGTGATATATAGAATAAACTGACGATACCTATATAAAACAAGAATAGGTACACACAGTGATATATAGAATAAACTGACGATACCTATGTAAAACAAGAATAGGTACACACAGTGATATATAGAATAAACTGACGATACCTATGTAAAACAAGAATAGGTACACACAGTGATATATAGAATAAACTGACGATACCTATGTAAAACAAGAATAGGTACACACAGTGATATATAGAATAAACTGACGATACCTATATAAAACAAGAATAGGTACACACATTGATATATAGAATAAAAACTGTGCTACAGTTACGGAACAAACTGCTATACTAAATTTTCGTAGTGGTAGACATAATTAAATAATTATTTTCAATAAACGCAGTATTCAGAAATACATACTGTACTGCCCAATCCTGTTTCCATCAGGACCGGACAGCGTATTATGAGAGAGGAATTCACAGACCACTGTAGCACTACAGTGATATGAAATATCCAGCAAGTACCACTACAGTGGTTTTGCTGGACAACAATGCATGCAAATGTGGCAGTCTGAGGGTGTAGCTAAGGTAAATTAGCCATGTGGTATGTCTTGAAGGCACATACTGGGATCAGCCTAGTGCACTAGAATAATTCAAAGATAAATTCTACCACACTGTTTTGAAGCAAGGTAGTCAGGAGTGAATGCATCAGTTTGATGGTGAACACCTATTGCTGCCTATGGCAGCAGAGGGGTTGTTATCATTACACCAGGTAGCACTGCAAGGATGTGTGCACACGCATGTGCATATGTGTGCATGAGTGCATCTTTGTGTTTGTGTATGTAGGGGCACAACTATGTCTGGTTGTGTGCGCGTGTGTGCGTGTGCGTGTGTCCATTGATCTTTGTAGTGCTGATACTGCCATAAGTGGATCTTATAAAATGCAGGGCCAGCATACCATTGCTATGATGAGGATATTCTGCTTTCTCTCTTTTTCTCTCAAGACTGTGTATTCCATGGTGGGTAATTTGGCGACCACCCATCTAGGCTAATCAACTGAAGCATAGCACATCAAAGGGGCGTGTGTACTCGTTTTTGTGTATGTGTGCACATACACATGTGTGTTTTCGTGCATGTGTGTGTGTGGGTGTTCATAGGTGTTCGTGTAGCAGCATTACATAGGTTGCAGGGGAGCACTGAGTGGATTAAGTGTTCACTTTCTCTGAGTTTCCCTCCCTCTGTTTATTGAATTGCAAAAGGTCTGAACTTGTCTCCAATTTGCTGTGTGAAACTTGAGAATGTTGTTGCTGTCTTTTATAAACTTATATATATATATATATATATATATATATATATATATATATATATATATATATATATATAAACTTATATATATATATATATATATATATATATATATATATATATATATAGATATATATATAGGTCTACCTAAAAATTATGAAATCGCAAATCGCCGACAACGAGAACACCGACACCAGAAGATTGACAATGGAGAAGACCGACAGTTGAGAATCCCGATGCTGAGAACACTGACAAGTTAAGGTAAGTGTGCAATAGGAACGGACGTTAGGGTCAGGGTGTGGGTAAGGTAAGTGTGCGATAGTGACGGAGTTTAGGTTTAGGGGCGGGTTAAGTGAGTAAGGATTAGGGTGCCGGTAAGGTAAGTGTGCGATAGTGATGGACCTGAGGGTTAGGGGCGGATTAAGTGAGTTAGGGTTAGGGTGCGGGTAAGGTAAGTGTGCGACAATGACGGACCTTAGGGTTAGGGTTCGGGTTAAGGTTAGTGCATAGATAGTTGTGTATGTAAGGTTTAGTGTAGGTTTGTAAGGTTTTTGGTGTGTTTGTGTTGTGTGTGTGTTTTTCGGGAAAGGTATTTGTTCTGTTGGGTATGTGAAGTTACGTGTTTTTAAACTTTTTTATTTTTTTCCGTTTTTTTCGTGTCGGTTATTTCGTTGTCGGTGTTATCAGGTAGACCCATATATATATATATATATATATATATATATATATATATATATATATATATATATACACACACACACACACACACACACACACACACATATTAAATTTAGATATATTTCTACACAGCTTAAATAGTGCACTGGTTTCTATTCCCCCACCCCCAGTCACACTGTGGCACATTCTGAACAACCATTTGAAAAACAAATATATGATTATTTAGAAAGCAAATCGTTCTTGTTTGTTGATATATGACTGAGTTGCAGAGATAGGTACTCCCTAATCTGAGAAATAATACAAGTATAATTAGAAGGCCAGCTGAAAAGTTGGTATGACAGTGACTTGATAGTTAATTAATGACTGAGAACATTTGAATGATACACACAGTTTTGACAGTAATCCATGGACTAATTTTATGTCCACTACTGATGCGCACCTATGTGATTATTGTATCTAGCTGTGGAGTAACAACTTAGGGAATCACTTATCTAAAAAGAATGAACATAAAACTAAAACTTTGTCAGAAATAATAATATAACCCCACTTGTCCTTCAGCAGAATAACTTGAAAACTCTCCTAAAATATAACCTTCCTTCTGAAGAGATTTATGTTTATCCTCATCTAAGTGCATTTCCAGTAAACAACTATATCCATATGTATATGTGTTATAAGTTCTATGCAGGGAAGACCAATCATACGCTAATATAAAGGATGAGGGAACATGCTAGAGAGATAAAACAAGCTAACACTACAAACTCCCCAGCCCAACATGTACTGGAAACCTCAAACAAGCATGCATTTAGGTTCCAAGTGACTGAATTAATAAAATATGGGGGTAGGATGGGTGATATTAATAATAAGACTGAGGATAGAGAATTGTCTTGGATCTCAAATTTACAAGCAGATAAGGAAGGGGTATTGAATAGCAGGGTCTCTTTAAGACCAAGGTTGAAAAAAATGAGATATTATGTAATCACTAATGAGATTGGTCATGTTTCTTCAAATTAAATGTATTCATTGGTAATTGTGTTATAGCTTTAATATAAAAGATAAGTTTGATTTTATTTTGAAACATGGTCTGATGAAGTGGTTTTATCCATGAAAGTGCTTACCTTGTGTTTTGTTAATAAAACGTTATCTGCCATTTTTATATTTTTTCATACTTGGTTTATTTTATATAGCCAAACGTGCTCTCTTAGACATACTAAAAATCTTAGCCTTTTTAATTGGATGTCAATACCCATTAATATACTAGGGGGGTAATGACCATATGTCCCTATGCCTTATGTTGCAAACTAACATTGTTGCTAATTATACAATAAACGCAGCTGTTGCACCAGTATGATAGTTCCACTTAAAAACATTAACTGTGTGCTCCAGCAGTCATACCATATACCGATATCAACACAGGTCCTATTTTATGTCCTTCAGTCCCAAATATTGTTTTCTTCTCAGCAGATATTCTATCAGCTTGCCAGTACTTAGAAATACTATTTGTAGTCAAACAAAAAATGCATATAAATCTAATAACCAGAGTAACCAGAGTAACTGCAAATTTCATTATGCATATGTCCTTCCACAGAGGGAGCAAAGCTTCTTTTAGTCAAGCTGTTAGTGCCTTACCCTGATTCAGTCTGATGCTGTGCAACAAAAATGCAGTGAGGCTGTTTTACCCCCCACCCCCATCGTAACTACTCATCTTTTCCATTTATTCTCACTTATTTTCTGTATACACTCATAGTATTTTTCTAACAAACTTTATTACTTTAACTCAGTCTTTAATCTAGCAAACGTTGTGCCTTTGCAATATTTGGGCAAATAGTTGTAGTTCATTAAAAAACAGTACTTTTTTTTTTTCTCTCCACATGCAGCAACCTAGGCACATAATGAAAAGTAATAAATATGGTGTCAAGCTCCATTTGTATGAGGCCTTCTACTGAATCAGTTAGATTGTTCCTGTTTAATACCTCTTAATGAGCTTTTGACAATAAAGTTCATTTTGCACAAATTTCAAATAGTCCCCCAAAATATTCTTTGATTGCCAACTCTTACCAAAGTTATTACAGGAAAGCTCTTATTCCATTTCTAAGATTAGTAGTACTTTAACAGCATGCTGCTGGGTTGTCATTTTGTCAGCATTACGTCGGTCCTCTATTCAGTCCTTCTCCTGTTTTCTGCAATTTTTCCTTAATGTTGATTGGCATTTGATAAGACTCTGGGGATCCACTGTTTCTGACGCTGGAGGAGATGGGTCTGATGAGTTATCTTGGAGTGCTAATGAAGAATCGATCCTGGGTCTAGTTCAAAGGGATTCTATGTCTTATAAAGCTTTCCTTGCTTCTTCTGGATTTAGGAACCCTTCTTGTAAAGAACATTTTTAAAAGTGCCAGACAAAACAAGTTAAATTTAAGGTTTTGTTGTTTGCACTGTCTCGTTAGTGGGGTGAACATAGCCTGCTGACCTCTGATGGGGACTGAATAATCCTATTCCACACAGATTTGTTTTTTGACTCAGAGCGGTCTGTTACTGGGTTTCCACAGATGGGAGAAGAAATATCTGTTTTTATGTGTAGGTCTCAAACTTCCTGATAATGTACCTGGGTGTAGGGTTGGCATTCTCTTGATGGTGCTATGGTGCTCTATGCACTCTCCCAGTTCTTACATTGCAGAATTTGTTTTACCAAATTAATGCAGTTTCAAGGTTTTAGTTGCTCTGGCACTGCTACCAGCTGGATGTTTTTTTTTTTTTTTTGCCTAACTCTAAATTCTACTTCCACTAGACCTGCACTCCAATACAATCCTGCCTACCTTTCAATGCATCGGTTCAGGCACCCTGTTCCACATTTTCTTCTCTCAGCTGAAGAATAATAGCTGATTGTGTGTTTAAAGTCTGAGTTATAGAAGTGTACATTTGTACTGTAGATTTTGCCTCTTTTATTTCTTGCAGTATTATCTCCAGAGAGATTCGATCCCGGTGTTCAGAGGCATCTCCCAAGTGGTCTCCTGAGCCCGCTGCTTTCATCCAGGCTACTGCACCTCATGATTTGCATTGATGATCTGAAGGTGGCAATTGTGGCTTAAGTACAGATGTTTTTTTTCATCTTTCACTCACTGGCAGACCTAAGGTATTACTGATGTGTTACAACAACAGCTCATCTTCCAGTTAGACTAGTGAGAATTTCATCTACATATTGTCAGGAAGGGAAGAGCACTCAGTTTGTAATGTTCAACATTTGGAAGGCATACCAGAAGTCCCATTAGTCTCTCTTTTTTCTTTTGAAAGGACCCCTGTTTCCCTGTTTCTGATTGCTATTTCCCCCAGGCCATCTCTTTTTAGCTCACTGTTTTCCAGAAAAACAATGGTTGTGCTTATTTGGCTTTTTAGTGAAAGAAGTGGGCCTAAAAGATTTATAATACAGACTGTGAAAAATCTTAGAATTCCCCTGAATCAATTTCCCTCTTTCAACAACTTGTACAAGAACCTGGATGGCAGAAGAACCAAACTATACTTCATTGTGTTAAGAAGAATTTAAATTTCAGACTTTACCTCAACAACAAAGTTTTGGTTGTGTATGGAAGCATATCTTCTCAACACTGTAGCAAGAGCAGTGGTCCTAGATACAGTATTTAGACAATTATACACACTCTTCAAAGCATGTCTGGGTACTTGGGACAAGGTAGTAGCAGTTTGATTCAGAAAAGAGCTTTCTTATATAGGAAGTTTGGTAGCCAATTCCTCATACTACCCATATAGCAAAGCATAAACATCCACATATCAGCCTGATAATTGAGAATTCTGAAAGCTAAAATGGAAGATGAAAACAGTTTCTTATCTAGATCATCCAGCACCCTGCCTTCCTTGTCACCAAGACAAGGGTTAGTGTTCAGGACCAGCCTATTGCCAGCAGGTGAAGTAGTGGTTATGGCTGCTGGATCTGATCTAAGGTAAGAAAAAAATATTAGTCTGAGGTACTTTATATGGTTTATCTGCTATTTTTAGGGACTGACGGCTGAGTATCATGATAACTACAGACAGCATTCAGCACATCCTCGAAGGCTGCCAGCAAACCTCAACTGTTCAGATTTTCACAGAATGCCCAGATTTTGTCTTATATTTTTGGTCCATTCCTCATAACATTTGTGATTTTCTGGCAAATCACTTGAAGATTAAAGTCATGAAAAAATGACAAACATTTGAGTTTCAGACTTCATAGCCTTCAGAAAACGCATACGAATACAAATCCTGTTATTCTAGCAACTTTCTACATGTATAAAAGCAATATTTAAAATCTGACCCTATATTTGGGCCTTTATCCCCCCCATTATTATAGGCTTTGTCTAGATTTCTTGCCTTAGTAAACTGACAGGTATGGTTGGCAGTATAGGAGGGATGGGAGAGGAATACGGTATATCCACTTGTAACATATCATAGTATTTCCTCATTTCAGGGGGAACATCAGTTTGTTCCCAAAAAAAATACCTCATTCATGCTGGCAATGGTGTGGTTAAAAGAAAATTTCTCAATAAAAGAGAAAAAGTTAATATTTTCCTCACAGTCAGAGAGTTGGACTTGTGAAACTGTTGAAGAAGAATCCCAGTCTCTGTCACAATCTGAATTATCAGGCCCTGTTTCCTCAGGAATTTGTTTACAGAGGATAACTACCTGTAATGTTTTCTGGATACAAAGATTCATAGCCTGTAATGCATGACTTGCTAAGGTAAGAAAATCATCTTTCTTAATTGTAATTATTTCTTGGGATAATCGGTGTTTAATATTTGTTTTTTCTTTATAGGAGTCCCTGTGGACTTGAATGAGGGATGTCTGATTGTTGGGCTTGGGTACACCTTGGTTCTTTTTATGTGCCGAGTCACTGAGCAGTAACCCTTCAGCTTTCTATGAGGAACCTGGTCTGTTATGGTCAAAGTACGGTACTTTGCACTTATCTACAGTCAGCTTCAGCTCCTGTCTATATATAGTTCTTTCTATGCATCCCTCTGTCTTACACACACACACACATATATATATATATATATATATATATATATATATATATATATATATATATCATTCTTGCTATGTATTTCTCTGTCCGTTCATCTACCTGTCTATCAATACATCCATCCATCTATCTATCCATCTACCTTCACTGATTGTTATTGCATTGCTCTAAAAAAGGCAGTCAGGGATGTCTGCCCATGGTGAAAAGTTCCCACAATGGAAGAACTCTTTAATCCCCATCTCTCCTCCATCTGTCCCTCAAAATATACTTGAAACTGGCCTGCCTCCAGCTATCACACAAGACCTAGTCCTAAAAGTGCTGTCAAAAGCTAAAATTATTGTAGCAGCGGGTCCTGACAATATCTCTGAATGCATCTTATATATCATGGAACATGATTTTGCCACCCCCTAACAACACTGTTCAAACTCAGCCTCTATACAGGTTTTATACCCAGCAAATGGAGAACAGCTACCGTCATTCCCCTGCATAAAGGAGGACCTTCCACAGACCCAGACAATTACAGACTCATAAGTCTGACTAGTCTTATATGAAAGCCATGGAAAGACTTATCATGGAACTAATCAATAAGGATACAGGGAACCTCCAAACACTGGACCCGTCGTACTTTGACTTTGTCAAGGGCAGGTCATGCTTACTCAACCTGGTCAACCTTTTTAAAAATGTCACAACAGCAATGGATGAAGGTAAAAGGGGACGCACTGCATATCTGGCCAAAGCTTTTAACATGACCCCCAACTCGGATATAGAAGAAAAGCTATATAAAATGGGAATAAACCCTGATGTCACCAACTGGATTTTCAACTGTGGCACAGATAAAGCTCGGGAAATCAAAACAGGGGAAGTTACTCCACAAAGAGACAAATCACCTGTGGAGTCTCCCAGGATTCTTGGCTGGGACCTCTCTTGTTTGGCAAATACTTCTCTGAAGTAAAAGCCAATACCAAAGGACTTTGGCTGACTAAGTTTGCAGATTATTGCAAGATAGAATCAGTCATTAAATCCCCAAATGACATAGCAATCCTGCAGGAAGTTTTGTGCCAAATAAATAACTGGTGCTAAAATCATGGACTGAAACTAAATACCAAAAGTGCATTATCTTATCCTTTGGGAAGTCATCTATCCAAGAAAACTACCACACTGACAATATGCCTCTAAAATATAGCCCATTTGTTTAGGATTCGGGAACTTTACATGGACAGTTACCTAACTTTCAATCAACATGTCCATAATTGTAAGAAATCCATCTATATTGCACAGCTTATAAACAAAGGGATTGTATCTAGATCTAGGAGTGTCATTGTCTCTCTCTACTCAGCCCTCATTAGGCCAATCATTCAGTATAATGCAAACTTTGGCATGTATCTGTCCAGACCCGTGCAACAATTGAATGCTCACAGACATATCTAACTAAAAGGATACAAGGCCTTAACAATATGTCCTACATGGACTGACTCAAAGTGCCCTGTCACTATACTTGGATTTCATAGCTTCATAGATTGGTACTAGGCTATCAGGATTTCCTGACTGTTGTGGCGATGTGGTTATCGAAAGTGAGACCACTGTCCACCTGTGTCCCTAAGTCTCTCATTACACTTTCAATGTTTAGTGTCCGGCCACCTATGTGGTAATTCATGGGTACATGTTTTTTTCCAAAGGGGATAACTATACATTTCTTGGCATTAAGCTTGAGCCCATGTTCCTGGCACCAGGCATCTGTTTCTGTAAGGCCCTTTTGTAGAATATCCACATCATTTGGGGATTCAATAATGGCTCCCAGTTTGCAGTCATCTGCGAACTTTGTTAGCCAGAGTCCCTTAGTGTTGGCCTGTACTTCAGAGAAGTAGATGCCAAACAAGAGTGGTCCCAGGACTGAACTCTGAGGTACTCCACTTGTCTGGAGCTGGATTTGGAGTTGGCCACTTTTACAGTCTGGGTTCTGTCAGTAAGCCAGTTGGCAACCCATCGAGTGACGTAGGGATTTATGCCCAGCTTAGTAAGTTTATCTATTATTCCAGAGTGGGGGGTGGTGTCGAAGGCCTCGACAAGGTCCAGATAGGCTGTGTGGACTGCCTTACCCTCGTCCACAGCTCTGGAGAATGATTCAAAGAAGTCAATCAGATTCACAAGACAAGATCGGCCCTTCACAAACCCAAACTGGATGGGTTCCAGTGTTTGAAGGTTGCCAATGTCTTTGTTTATAAGTTCCATGATATTGCGTTCCATGCCCTTGCAGATCAGGCTTGTCAGACTGATGGGACGGTAGTTCCCGGGATCCAAGGTGGATCCTCCCTTGTGGAACGGGATAACTGTAGCTGTGTGCCACTCAGTGGGCACGAAGCCTGAGGTGAGGCTATGATTAAACATGACACTTAGGTGAGGTGCCAGTTCATTTTGTAGTTCATGTAGTACACAGCCTGGGATGTCATCTGGTCCCATGGATGCTGTATTTCTTAGCTTTGGAGAGTGCGGTTTCTACCTGTGTGGCCGTGATTAGCAGAATTTGGCAATCTTTTGGTATTGAGATGGGCCCTTTAGGGAGTGAGAGGGGGGTGAAGTTGGCACTAAATCGATCTTGGCAATATCCTTGGGATCAGTATATTTAATGCCATTCTGTTGTAGCTCAGAGCAGATCTGAGCGTTGCCATTTAGATTCTTGACAAAACTATAGAATGCCTTGTGGTTGTCTTTGGAATCTTTGGCAATTTTATTTTCGTAACTAGCTTTTGAGGATTTTATGAGGGATCTCGGCTTCTTACTGAGGCTGGTGAGGGAGTTTTTTGCATCCTGGGATTTTCCTCTTTTCTGCAACAGTTTCTTCCTTCTGTTGCATAGATTGTTTATAACAGGGGACCACCAGATTGGCTTCCTTTTTTGGAGAAGAGCATCTTGGTTCTATTTGGGATGGCACGATTCATGCACGAGTGGATGTGCTTGTACAGTGCCTTAGTGTAGGATTTTGCAACCGAACTTCCAGATCCCGTCTGCGTGGGTGTCATGAAGTTTGTCACATCTAACTTCAGTAGCATGAAGTTGGCTTTAGAGAAGTTTTTTAAGGAAGTTTCCTTACTGGGGTGGGGTGGGGGTGGGATGTGGATGTCAAGGGTGATTTGCTTATGGTCAGACCTAACCAATGAGGGGGTAACCACTGGTGTGGAGCATCTATCTCCCATGTTGGTAATGACCAGGTCTAGGATATTGGAGCCCCTCGTGGGACAATGGATTATTTGATCCAGGGCATTGGAATTTATGAATTCCAAGAACCGTTGGGAAAAGGAGTTGGTACCCAAGTAGTTTTCCCAGTTAATAACAGGGTAGTTGAAATCACCCAGTATTGGGGTGTTTGGTTGTATCTTAATATTTTCCAGTATGTTTAGAAAGGTGTAGTGAGAATCTTGGGGCATGGTGGGGGATCTGTAGCAAGCTACAATTTGGATTGCAGTCTTACTTAGTGCTAGTTGCACCTGGAGAATTTCAGATGCATTGTATTGGGCAACTAGCCTGGAGGTGTGAATATCCTTGGTGAATATGAACACTACTCCACCTTTAGTGTTTCGGTCTTGGTTTTGTGGCCGAACGAATTGTAGCCTGGTATTGCAGGGGTGCTCTCTGGAGACTTGAATCAGGTCTCAGTTACTGCACAGATATCGATGTTCTCCATTTTTAGGAGTGCCTCGAGAGAGTGCATTTTGAGGTTTAGACTTCTAGCATTGAGTAGCATTACCTTCAGATTGTGCATGCTTGTATCTGTTGCAGTGGTGGTTTTATCCTTTGAACCTTGCCTAAAAAGGGCACTATAGGGGTGGCAAGAGATTTAGCCAGTAACCTGAATCCCAGGGGTGACAGGTACAGACCATCTCTGGCAAAGCACTGTGGTTTGTCGATCATGTCTTCCCAGGCAGACAAATACTGGATCCCCTTTGAATGGACACCAGAAGCTTAGCCAATTGTTGAAGTCAATCATTTTGTCCTTATACTGTGGTATCATTCTGGGCAAAGGCAGGATGCTACTCAGGGCGAGGGTCATACTTGCCTGGGTCACATGATCCAAGAGCTCTTCCATGTTTCTTTTCATGTAGTCCAGGGAGGTACGTCTCAAGTCATTCACTCCAGCATGGACAATGACAGAGTCGTATTTGTACTTGTTGTGGAGTGACTTGAGTGCATGCGTTATGTGGTGTATCCTGGCACCAGACAGGCAGCTGACTGTAATTTTCTACTTGTTCAGCCTGGTGAGTGGGACATCAGTGTGCCTGACTATAGAGTCACCTATGACTAAAGTGTTGACTGTGGACTTTTAAGGGGAGACCTGTGTCTGTTACACAATGCATCCATTGAACTAACTATGACTGATGGATTTATTGCACATCAGCAAGTCATATGGCATCAGTTATACTCAGTCTAGGGCTCCAAGCCTCTTCTGCAGCATCAACAAAACAGTTAGGATGGACAGGTATATCTTGCCGAGGATACATCTGCTCTGAAACAGACTACCAGCCATGTAAAACACAGCTCATCCCTGTCCATCTTCAAGTGCAACTTGGATGTATGGAGGGGAAACAGAAAATTTTTCCCAGGACTGCCCCTGTACTACTAATGGACAGAGGCAACTCCTTAATGCTTTATCTCATTCATTGGTCCCCTTAAATTATCTATGGTATGATCCCATTTATTTCCACTAGGTGTAATATATAAATATAGACCATGGGATGGCCAAAGCCAATCTATCTCCAAAAGGGATAAGTTAACTGAAGCATCAAAATGGAAACTGGCTAAATTTAAAATGGCCTACAAGGGCAGATTGCCTGGTACTTATCTATGAACCTGTAAAGACAAGGCAGCTGTCCAGTGCTGCTTAGCTGACTGGCAAGTATTTGAGATGGTAAGGAGTAGAATTTGTAGGGGATCCCAGTGGACACCTTTGTGTACATTTTGTAAATTATTGGCTATATCCTCGTGAAGGAAAGCTGATTTCTTGAGACAAAGGTTGTTTTAAAATCATTGTCAACTATAATCGTTCTAATGGGGGGGGGGGGTTACACATATGAATTCCCTAAATGACACTGCAGTCCTGTAGGAAAAGAAGAACAGTGCATATAAGAATAAGGTTACTGACTCCAAAACAGTCATCAGTTCCCAACTGTTAGCATTGGCTAGCATACATGTTTAATATAAACACAATCTTTGACAATTACCTTAATGAGTCCATTCATATATCAGTGATATTATGGAACCATTTCTGACCTGTGTAAATATATAGCTGTTTTAGAAGGACAGGTCAGCTCTAACTGCAGTTGTACCCGGGCTGGTCTAGCATTAATTGTCCTCATGTTACTGTTGCTCAGGTTCCTAGCCTACTTTGTTCTTTTTCATTGTACATTCTATGTTTGTATTCAGTTATACTACACAATTTTGGTCATTATATGTTTTTGTTGTTACCATCTATAACAGACATAGCTGAAAAAGGATCGTGGTTTACCTAAACAGCATAACATAAAGAAACAAAACATATAATTTCAATGAAGGAATGTTACACTGGAATATATGAATGTGTCTGAATGTATTAGGCCTTTTATCAGGAGGGGGATGGGACCCCCTGATCAGAGTGATTAGATCTTCGGCCATTTTGAGCATTTGCTTCTTAGGCATGGAGGCCTGTCCTGGAGAGTTCTGTAATTGTTTTTTTTCATTTTAAAGGAGGCTTAGACTTAGCTGAGGGTTTAATGCTTAACTGAGTAGGTCTGAAGACACCCTCTGAGTTGCTCAGCTACTCCGGATCTCTCTGAAAGGTTAGTCTCAGTATGCTGAATAAGTTGTGCATCTGAAGGCCCAGCCATCTCCACGTGGGAGTCAGAGGCGGCCTGTGGTTCTACAGAAGCGGTCGTCAGGGGCTGCGAAGGCGCTTTGCTGAAAACCGGAGAACCGGTGACTGGCCTAGAAGAGGCTTTGTCGTCAGTTTTAGGCCTCGGATGCCTATCCTTGTCTTTGCACTTTTTGTGTATTCCGGTCGTCGGAAGTTCCAATGGCATGGTATAATTGAATTTTCTACCAAAATAGTGTCGGGCAAAATCAAACCGACATTTAATAGTGCGCTTGTTAAACCTAGCACAAAACCGACAACCAGTGAAGTCGTGGTCTGGGCCTAGGCATGGGATACAATAGGAATGGAAATCCTTATGAGGTATTTGCTTCCCACAAGTAATACAGTTATTAACTTTTACTGACATCGGTCTGAGGCAAGAAAACGTTTCCCCAATGGGGTACTTAGTTTTGTAGAAGGTTCTGGATTCGGAATGAAAATCTCAGGAGACGGCCGACTGGCACTTGCAAACTGCTTTTGCTTTGGGCACTGTGCGGCAAGAAAGACTGAAGAAAATGGCGTCTGCTGCATCTTATATACCCCTGTCGCACTGACGTCAGGGAGGAGGCAACAGCAACCAACGCCGGACCAAGACTTTGGAACTCAGGCCAACTGGGGAACTGTCTGACAGCAGGATAACCCAAATGTAATGACTGCAGCAGTGTAACATGATGAACATCTTGAAACTGGCCTGCCTCCAGCTATCACACAAGACCTAGTCCTAAAAGTGCTGTCAAAAGCTAAAATTATTGTAGCAATGGGTCCTGACAATATCTCTGAATGCATCTTACATATCATGGAACATGATTTTGCCACCCCCTAACAACACTGTTCAAACTCAGCCTTTATACAGCCAGCAAATGGAGAACAGCTACCGTCATTCCCCTGCATAAAGGAGGACCTTCCACAGACCCGGACAATTACAGACTCATAAGTCTGACTAGTCTTATATGAAAGCCATGGAAAGACTTATCATGGTACTAATCAAAAAGGATACAGGTAACTTCCAAATACTGGACCCGTCGTACTTTGACTTTGTCAAGGGCCGGTCATGCTTACTCAACCTGGTCGACCTTTTTAAAAATGTCACAACAGCAATGGATGAAGGTAAAAGGGGACGCACTGCATATCTAGCCAAAGCTTTTGACATGACCCCCAACTCAGATATAGAAGAAAAGCTATATAAAATGGGAATAAACCCTGATGTCACCAACTGGATTTTCAACTGTTGCACAGATAAAGCTCAGGAAATCAAAACAGGGGAAGTTACTCCACAAAGAGACAAATCACCTGTGGAGTCCCCCAGGATTCTTGGCTGGGACCTCTCTTGTTTGGCATCTACTTCTCTGAAGTAAAAGCCAATACCAAAGGACTTTGGCTGACTAAGTTTGCAGATTATTGCAAGATATCAGTCATTAAATCCCCAAATGACATAGCAATCATGCAGGAAGGTTTGTGCCAAATAAATAACTGGTGCTGAAATCATGGACTGAAACTAAATACCAAAAGTGCATTATCTTATCCTTTGGGAAGTCATCTATCCAAGGGAACTACCACACTGATAATATGCCTCTAACATTTAACCCAGTTGTTTAGGATTCGGGAACTTTACATGGACAGTTACCTAACTTTCAATCAACATGTGTCCATAATTGTAAGAAATCCATCTATATTGCACAGCTTATAAACAAAGGGACTGTGTCTAGATCTAGGGGTGTCATTGTCTCTCTCTACTCAGCCCTCGTTAGGCCAATCATTCAGTATAATGCAAACTTTGGCATGCATCTGTCCAGACACATGCAACAATTGAATGCTCACAGACATATCTAACTAAAAGGATACAAGGCCTTAATATGGCCTACATGGACTGACTCAAAGCGCCCTGTCACAATACTTGGATTTCATAGGTTCATAGGTTGGTACTAGGCTATATCGGCCCTAGGGCCTATGCAAGCCTAGCCATAACAATTCCCTGGATAATTTTTCCCACAATATTTACTTTTCTGGACCCCTGTCTAGCAGGGCGACTGACATGATCCCCGGGGTGAATTTCCTATCTTCCATCCAATCATCAAGGTTCCTTTTGAAGAGAGCCAATGAGGCGCTCTGCTTGACATGTATGGGCAGTGTATTCCAGAGTATGGGGAGTCTCTGGGTCAGGAACCTATCCCTCCAGCATGTTTTGTTCATTGTGATGACAAGGTTTAGATCCCTGGAGCATGTGGCTCTGAGGGATTGGGATTTCTTTAAGTTTAGTATGTCCAACAGCTCACGGTTTGACATGGCCTTGTATGTTAAGCAGAGATCGCCTCTGAGTAGACGATATGCCACAGAGTATAGCTGGAGTTTTTTTAGATGGTCAGCATATTGCATCTGCTTTAGGCCTGTGATTCTTTTAGTGAGGTATTTCTGTGGCCTTTCCAGCTGTTGCAGATGTCTTGTGGGGTACATACCAAATGGGGCATTATACTTTATAATGGGTCTAATGAGGGATGAGTACAGTGGGACAACGACCTCCTTTTTTCTGGATGAAAAGCCCTTATTGATGAGGTGTGCCACACAGAAGGATTTCCTAACTGTTGGGGCGATGTGGTTATCAAAAGTGAGACCACTGTCCACCTGTGTCCCTAAGTCTCTCATCACACTTTCAATGTTTAGTGTCCTGCCACCTATGTGGTAATTCATGGGTACACATTTTTTCCAAAGGGGATAACTATACATTTCTTGGCATTAAGCTTGAGCCCATGTTTCTGGCACCAGGCATCTGTTTCTGTAAGGCCCTTTTGTAGAATATCCACATAATTTGGGGATTCAATAATGGCTCCCAGTTTGCAGTCATCTGCGAACTTTGTTAGCCAGAGTCCCTTAGTGTTGGCCTGTACTTCAGAGAAGTAGATGCCAAACAAGAGTGGTCCCAGGACTGAACCCTGAGGTACTCCACTTGTCTGGAGCTGGATTTGGAGTTGGCCACTTTTACAGTCTGGGTTCTGTCAGTAAGCCAGTTGGCAACCCATCGAGTGACGTAGGGATTTATGCCCAGCTTAGTAAGTTTATCTATGATTCCAGAGTGGGGGATGGTGTTGAAGGCCTTGACAAGGTCCAGATAGGCTGTGTGGACTGCCTTACCCTCGTCCACAGCTCTGGAGACTGATTCAAAGAAGTCGATCAGTTTCAGGTGACAATATCAGCCCTTCACAAATCCAAACTGCATGGGTTCCAGTGTTTGAAGGTTGCCAATGTCTTTGTTTATAAGTTCCATGATAATGCGTTCCATGCCCTTGCAGATCAGGCTTGTCAGACTGATGGGATGGTAGTTCCCAGGATCCAAGGTGGATCCTCCCTTGTGGAGTGGGATAACTGTAGCTGTGTGCCACTCAGTGGGCACGAAGCCTGAGGTGAGGCTATGATTAAACATGACACTTAGGTGAGGTGCCAGTTCATTTTGTAGTCCATGTAGTACACAGCCTGGGATGTCATCTGGTCCCATGGATGCTGTATTCTTAGCTTTGGAGAGTGCAGTTTCTACCTGTGTGGCCGTGATTACCGGAATTTGGCAATCTTTTGTTATTGAGATGGGCCCTTTAGGGGGTGAGAGGGGGTGAAGTTGGCACTAAATAGATCTGCCAGGATATTGGCAATATCCTTGGGATCAGTATATTTAATGCCATTCTGTTGTAGCTCAGAGCAGATCTGAACATTGCCATTTAGCTTCTTGACATAACTATAGAATGCCTTGTGGCTGTCTTTGGAATCTTTGGCAATTTTACTTTTGTAACTAGCTTTTGAGGATTTTTTGAGGGATCTCAGCTTCTTACTGAGGCTGGTGAGGGAGTTTTTTGCATCCTGGGATTTTCCTATTTTCTGCAACAGTTTCTTCCTTCTGTTGTATAGTTTGTTTATAGCAGGGGACCACCAGATTGACTTCCTTTTTTGGGAGAAGAGCATCTTGGTTCTATTTGGGATGGCATGATCCATCCACGAGTGGATGTGCTTGTACAGTGCCTTAGTGTAGGATTTTGCAACCGAACTTCCAGATCCCGTCTGCGTGGGTGTCATGAAGTTTGTCACATCTAACTTCAGTAGCATGAAGTTGGCTTTAGAGAATTTTTTTAAGGAAGTTTCCTTACTGGGGTGGGGTGGGGGTGGGATGTGGATGTCAAGGGTGATTTGCTTATGGTCAGACCTGACCAATGAGTGGGTGACCAGTGGTTTGGAGCATCTATCACCCATGCTGGTAATGACCAGGTCTAGGATACTGGAGCCCCTAGTGGGACAATGGATTAGCTTATCCAGGGCATTGGAATTTATGAATTCCAAGAACCATTGGGAAAAGGAGTTGGTACCAGATTAATTTTCCCAGTTAATGGCAGGGTAGTTGAAATCACCCAGTATTAGGGTGTTTGGTTGTATTTTAATATTTTCCAGTATGTTTAGAAAGGTGTAATGAGAATCTCGGGGCATGGTGGAGGATCTGTAGCAAGCTACAATTTGGATTGCAGTCTTACTAGTGTTAGTTGCACCTGGAGAATTTCAGATGCATTGCATCGGGCAACTAGCCTGGAGGTTTGAATATCCTTGGTGAATATGGACACTCCTTCACCTTTAGTGTTTTGGTCTTGGTTTTGTGACCAAAAGTGTAGTAAGAATTGTAGCCTGGTATTGCAGGGGTGCTCTCTGGAGCCTTGAACCAGGTCTCAGTTACTGCACAGATATCGATGTTCTCCATTTTTATGAGTGCCTCGAGACAGTGCATTTTGAGGTTTAGACTTCTAGCATTGAGTAGCATTACCTTCAGATTTTGCATGCTTGTATCTGTTACAGTGGTGGTTTTGTCCTTTGAACCTTGCCTAAAAAAGGCACTATAGGGGTGGCAAGAGATTTAGCCAGTAACCTGAATCCCAGGGGTGACAGATGCAGACCATCTCTGGCAAAGCACTGTGGTTTGTCGATCATGTCTTCCCAGGCAGACAAATACTGGATCCCCTTTGAATGGACACCAGAAGCTTAGCCAATTGTTGAAGTCAATCATTTTGTCCTTATACTGTGGTATCATTCTGGGCAAAGGCAGAATGCTACACAGGGCTAGGGTCATACCTGCCTGGGTCACATGATCCTAGAGCTCTTCCATGTCTCTTTTCATGTAGTCCAGGGAGGTACGTCTCAAGTCATTCACTCCAGCATGGACAATGACAGAGTCATATTTGTACTTGTTGTGGAGTGTCTTGAGTGCATGCGTTATGTGGTGTATCCTGGCACCCGACAGACAGCTGACTGTAATTTTCTCCTTGTTCAGCCTGGTGAGTGGGACATCAGTGTGCCTGACTATAGGGTCACCTATGATTAAAGCATTGACTGTGGACTTTTAAGGGGAGACCTGTGTCTGTTACACAATGCATCCATTGAACTATGACTGAAGGATTTATTGCACATCAGCAAGTCATATGGCATCAGTTATTCTCAGTCTAGGGCTCTAAGCCTCTTCTGCAGCATCAACAGAACAGTTTGGATGGACAGATATATCTTGCAGAGGATACATTTGCTCTGAAACAGACTACCAGCCATGTAAAACACAACGCATCCCTGTCCATCTTCAAGTGCAACTTGGATGTATGGAGGGGAAACAGAAAATTTTCCCTAGGACTGCCCCTGTACCACTAATGGACAGAGGCAACTCCTTAATGCTTTATCTCATTCATTGGTCCCCTTAAATTACCTATGGTATGATCCCATTTATTTCCACTAGGGGTAATATATAAATATAGACCATAGGATGGCCAAAGCCAAAATATCTTCAAAAGGGATAAGTTAATTGAAGCATCAAAATGGAAACTGGCTAAAGTTAAAATGGCCCACAAGGGCAGCTTGCCTGGTACTCATCTATGAACCTATAAGAACAAGGCAGCTGTCCAGTGCTGCTTAGCTGACTGGCAAGTATTTGAGATGGTAAGGAGTAGAATTTGTAGAGGATCCCAGTGGACACCTTTGAGTACATTTTGTAAATTATTGGCTATATCCTTATGAAGGAAAGCTGATCTCTTGAGACAAAGGTTGTTTTAAAATCATTGTCAACTATAATCATTCTAATGGGGGGCGGGGGTTACACATATGAATTCCCTAAATGACACTGCAGTCCTGTAGGAAAAGAAGAACAGTGCATATAAGAATAAGGTTAATGACTCCAAAACAGTCATTAGTTACCAACTGTTAGCATTGGCTAGCATACATGTTTAATATAAACACAATCTTTGACAATTACCTTAATGAGTGCATTCATATATCAGTGATATTATGGAACCATTTCTGACCTGTGTAAATATATAGCTGTTTTAGAAGGACAGGTCAGCTCTAAATGCAGTTGTACCCGGGCTGGTCTAGCATTAATTGTCCTCATGTTACTGTTGCTCAGGTTCCTAGCCTACTTTGTTCTTTTTCATTGTACATTCTATGTTTGTATTCAGTTATACTACACAATTTTGGTCATTATATATTTTTGTTGTTATCATCTATAACAGACATAGCTGAAAAAGGATCATGTGGTCTACCTAAACAGCATAACATAAAAAAACAAAACATATAATTTCAATGATGGAATGTTACACTGGAATATATGAATGTGTCTGAATGTATTAAGCCTACAATGTATTTAAGTGTATACATTTACTATCTGTCTGGCAATGCAAAAATGTTTCTAAGGCAAATTATCTGTACACTTAATACAGGTATATGCTGAATCTAGTATGTCAACGTCAGTGCTGAAGTGACCCACTGTGATCATACAGCCTGCATGGTTAACAACCATTAAATGTTACATTTTGGAATTTGTCAAGGCATCTGATACATCATATAGGTGTTCATGGCAATGGTACAGCCTCTACCATGCACAGCTGCAGTTTACAGATGATTGTGCAGAACAGCCTGCATGACAGGAGTCCTGACATCTATGACAGACACCGGTAATTAACAGGAACCTTTATAAAAGCAGGTACTTGTGTCATGTTTCTGTGTGAAACAAGAAAAGACTCATACATTTCTTTTAGGTAATGACAGTTAATGATACTGTCTTGAATGACATTGCAAGAAAATATTATTCCAGGGTATTGCTATTAAATCAATGAAGACAGGAGACTGAAAAAATAATGGAAAGAAAATACAATGGCATATCATGGAGACGCACAATACATCATGGGAATAAAAAAGTAATTGGTTACACCATGTTATTTAGAACATATAGCTAATATAGAAAATACTAATCATAAAGAATGCTGATTTTGTTTCTATATACTTGTTTGTATATGTACGTATATATATATATATATATATATATATATATATATATATATATATATATATATATATATGTATACATACACACACATATCTATATAAATTAATTTATAAGTATTAATTTAGTGTAATATATATATATATATATTTATATACATGTGTGTATGTATATATGGGTGAAAATCAGAAGGTCGAAGTGGGTCGAAGTCAGGAGGCCAAATGGCGACAATGTCGAACCCGACATTGTCGAAGTATGAATCTCGCCCCCATCTCGAACCATGTTAAAGCCCGTTCCAAGGTTTACGGTGAGTTGTATTTCAACAATGTCAGAATCCGACATTGTCAGTCTCGCAGAAGTAGGTCGATGATTCCATCATTCGATGGAGTCAGGTTCGACTTTCTGATGGTAAACTATATATATACATATATATATATATATATATATATATATGTGTGTGTGTGTGTGTGTGTGTGTATATGGATCTTCTTCAAAGTATCAAAAGCTCACAATATTGAAGACCAAATTGTCAAGATGAAAGCATCAAAACCTTGCTTCAGAGAATGACCAGATCGGCAAATCCATTCCCAGGGTAAGTAACCACTCTTACCACAACTAACAAAAAAGAAACTGTATCATCCCAACCCACCTAGGTGGGGGGCTGTGCCCCCCTAACTAATATATACCAACTCAGATCGCACTACAGATGGGAAAAGGGCAAAGTCCACTTTGTCAGCCAACAGGTTACTTACTGTGGGAATGGATTCGCCTCTCCAGTCATTCGCTGAAATGAGGTTTCGATGCTTTTGTCTCCAAGATTTGGTCTTTGATATTGTGGGCTTTCGATGTTTTCAGGTATATATATATATATATATATATATATATATATATATATACATACACATATACACACACACACACACACACACACACGCATGTGTGTTTGTATGTGTATAATTAATTATCTGTATATATTTTATTGTAATTCAGATGGAAAGCTCTCAGTAACTTTTTTCACTATTCCTGCTAAAGATTTCCACACATGTGATATAGGCTTCAGTAGGACCCCTGTTTACAATTCAGAAATGTTTTGTACTGCAGAGAAACCTTTATCAGAGAATTATGTGGTTTTCACCTTTTGTCTATCTAACAACATTTTAATGGGATCATTTGTTGATACTACTCCAATCATACAATGGCTCTAAGACAATGTTCTTTTACTGGCATTGTGACTCTTATTTACAATGTATATCTTAGTCAACACCAGTTTTTTTTAGGACTTGTGAGGTAAAATTAGATTATTTGACTTTAAAAGGTTTCTGTGACTTTATGTGCTATTGTTTGTGACGTTTGATTTTTCAGAAAATGTACTTATATGTGTTAGCATCCACTGCAACAGCCAGTATTACCAGATGTTTCCTTGTTTATAAGAGAAGATAGAGTAAAACAAACCAAAACTGCTAAATGCGGCTTCACCAAAGCTGATCTGATGAAGGCTTTTGCCAGAAGCGCTAATCCTTAAGCTCCACGACACTGATTTTATTTAACATTTATTAAAGTTACATTTGTTTTATCTGCCTTTTACCTGCCCTCTCCGTGTTTGCTATGATTGATTTTTGTGTCTTTCTTTACAAGAAAAAGTCAGAAATGCAGTGCCTGATAAGAGTATCCCTACTTTAATGCCCTACAGAATCTGTACTGGAATTCCAGTTTAAGTTTCATGGGCAATAGAAAGTGAATTCCAGCCTTCTACACTTAAACAAGAAGATAACTTTTGTTTAGCCATAACAGTAACCATGCATGCTACTATATTGTTTAGTTTGATATTTGTATGATTTCTGATATGGTTTTAGAACACAAATCAGGAAAGCATATTTATTTTTCTTTTTTCCATTTAATAACCTGGGAAGTTTAACTGAGCTAATCATATGTTCAGTGGAGGCCTGAGGAGAAAAGCTACAACATTATATATATATATATATATATATATATATATATATATATATATATATTTTTTTACATATTCAGACATATGCACGTGTGCACGCACACACACACACACACACACACACACACACTTGTTAATCAGGGTAGAGCACTGATCCACATAAACTCTTTTTTTAGACTCAGCCCAGGATCACTGTCTGGTTGCTCAGAGTCATACTGTTAGGCAAATAAAGGCTGAGGGATTCAAACTCTGGACAACAGGATACTGCCAGTTAACAGCTCAGTCTTAATTCACTGCACCAACTTCCTTACCTGGAAAAACATGGGCTTACATGACATAGTGAATCAAGCCCAATATGTTGCTGATGATATATTTAAAAAACGAACAAGAAAAAGAAAAAAAAAGAAGAAGTGCTAGAAGATGGTTTAGACCCCCTTCATCAAGCCCCAGAACAGTACTCTCAGGGTTCTGTATATCAAAATTAGAAACCATTCTAACCAGCCCAGGCCCCTGTGCAATATGACTCAGATGCTAACCACTGGCTTAACAGTGGGCAGAAACCATAGCTCTGAACTGTCTAGATTTTTGATTCATATTTTTGGTCCATTTCTCATAAAATTGTAGTTTTCTGGAAAATCACTGGCAAATCACTGAGGACTGAAGTAAGAAAATATTGGCAGACATTTGATTTTCAGACTTCATATCCTTCAGCAAATTCATGCTAATGCAAAACATGTTATTCTATCAACTTTCTATGTTTGTAAGAGTAATATTTAAACAGTGTCCCTGTTTTTGGGCCTTTGCTCTCCATTATTTGTGGCTGTGTCTAGATTTCTTGCTCCAAGAGTTTGAGAGGTATGGCAGAAAGACCTTTGGAATGATAATTGCCTCATTTTTAGTCAGTAGATACACTTCCACATAATACAAATCCATTCATCCCCCCTCAACCAAGCCCAACAGCAAGCTATACAACAAGAGCAGCCTCTAAAATGTTGTACTACTTTTGTAGCCACCAACCTGGCAGCAAGACAAATAGGAATGTTGCTGACAGGAATCACAACTATTATCCTTATTATCAGTAGATCAGCAAGGTCCAGTCATTCAAATAGGTACAAGACTTTATAGAAACACACACACACACACACACACACACACACACACACACACACACACACACACACACACACACACACACACACACACACACACAAAATGCTGAACTTTGTGGACAACTGACTGAACCATGCTGGTTCAGTGTTGTGAAAGATTGTGGTTCAGCATGGATTGGGAATATGTCCTTCCTCTATTGTTGCCTGATGTTGGGAGATGGTATACAAGAACTTGTGAGGATGTGGGGATGCAGGGGGCTTACCCAGTTGCAAAAAATATTATTTGTATTGGTATGATTGTTGGTGTGTGTGTGTGTGTGTGTGTGTGTGTGTGTGTGTGTGTGTGTGTGTGTGTGTGTGCGCATGTGTGTCATATTTACATGGTGTAGGCAAATATTATTTGTGTGTGTGTGTGTGTGTGTGTGTGTGTGTGTGTGTGTGTGTGTGTGTGTGCGCGCACCCACACATGTGCGTGTGTATGCAACTGAGTGTTGATTAAATGTGCAGTGTTTTGGGGCATGCACAGTATTAAGTGATAAGATGTGTGTGATTTTTTTTTTTTTTTTGAGTGCTTGTTTGGTGATCCTTTTTCTTTTAGACAATTCAGTATATACTCACTCATGATTACCCTGCACTCCATTGAATGTGCAGGTTATCCACAGCCATTTCTGCTGTCAGAAGTTGTCGAATTCAGGATGAAACAAAATGTTCAACTTTGAATGATGCATTTAGTGAGGAAGTCTGTGTTTGGTCACAATTTATATTTGGCAATTTGGAATGTAATAAATGGGAGTGAGTAGTAATAATGACTTTCAAATATACCAAAAGTTTTGGTATTGGAGTGACAGTGTATGTGGAAGCATTTGAGTTTGCATTTAAAGTAAGGGCTACGGAAAGGGATAAAGTTTGTACTGCGCTTGGGTACAGGTATGTGTGTGTAGTGCATGTGTCTATGTGTGTCTTTTGTTTACTAGCACTGTTAGAGAAAGGGTGCTTAGTAACCTAATGTGTAGGGCTATGATTAGGTGTATGATTAGGGTTACCACATATGAGTAAGGTGGTGAAGGGCAGCAGCCCCCCTGCACCACCTTACTCATGCATTAACTCAAACCCTAAAGCTACCCCTAATCCCAACTCACACCTTTTCCCTAACACTATCATTTTGCACAGTGTATGTTGGCAAGTTAACAAATGTTTTTTTTTTCTTAATTTGTTTCACTGATTGCAAAAGGAAACTGGTTTTGATTTTTTGATAATTTCAACAATGTTTTATTCTGGATAAGTACATTGTTGATGTGCCATCATCAATACAGTGTGTAGCAATGTAAGTGTAGAATGACTTTTTGTAATATGCTCATACATATAGTTATATTTATAAATCTGTGTGTGTGTGTGTGTGCGCGTGAGTGAGTGAGTGAGTGTATGCACGTGAAAAAACAAAAAGAAAAATACAGTACTACACAATACCATTTTTCTTCAGTCTACATAATCATATATGCTACAAACTGCTGGGATATTAGCATACATAAATAGCATAATGGCACAAACCTAGTAAAGAATATTTTAGAAGACAAAAAGTAATACTGAAAACAGGGTTGACATCTACGAACAAAATCCAAGCTATAAACCAATTTGCTCTTCCTGTCCTAACTTACAGTTTTGGAGTAATTGACTGGCCCCAAAAGGTTTTGGATTGGTTGAATAGGAAAACAAGGAGGATGCTTCATGCTCATCAAATGATTTATAAAAATCAATACATACCAAGACTATATATTCCTCGTTCTGAAAGAGGTATGGCCCTCCTCAAAATTGATTACATGTATATATCTGCAATATTAGGTCTACATACATATCTGCTGATCTCACAAGATCCAAATGTAGTGAAAGTTTCAAAACATGAGGACAAAAGTCCAAGATGACTTCCCTGCTTAGTTTAGCAGAAGCATATCTGTGTCAAGCGGGAATGTAAATCAAACCAGAAGTTGATAAAAGTTTGGCTGCAACTTAATGTGCCAAAGAAACAAAAGAAAGAATCTAAGATGAAGGATCAGATGAGAAGGCAAGAAATGTGGAAAATGCATAAATATAGTTGTAAGTATAGAAAACTCTTGGAACAACCTCATGTTGATCAGGATCAAATGCAGGAATGGTTAAGGAGAGGTGAATTTAAACCAAAAGACAAAAGGTTAATATTGGTGGCCCAAGATAGTGGACTATGTACACGTTGGTTTACAAAGTCCATTGAACATGTGGGAGAAACAGACAAATGTAGGTTCTGTAAAACAGAATTGGAAACAGTCACACACCTTTTTGCTGGTTGTGATATACTAATGACAGGATTGTATACTGAAAGACATAATAATGTGGCAAGACTGCTGCATTGAGGATGTGCAAACATTATAATACTTGAAGTAACTGAAAAGCACTGGAAACATGAGCAATAAAGCATTATAGAAAATGATGAAGGTTATATCACATAGGGTCACCCATTATCAACAGTTAAAAAAATAGATGTGAGAAAACCAGTAGTCCAGGAAAAGAAGACAAAAATAGCAGTGACCATTGAAATGGCTACACCTGGTACCCACTTTGTACCGAGAAGCTCATAATGCTGATCTTTGCAGCTGACCTCACATTGAAATGTGGCATCGCTATAAATGTTACTTTCTGCACTCTCAGTACATTACTTTTAGATGTTATCCTTTGGAGATATTAAAATGGGTGATTTTTAGAAGACTAATCATGCCTCTAAGTGAGTTACATGCACATCTCTGTTGTAGACACTTTTAGAGAATTTAATACATATTAAGGTCTTAATATCTCATAATGTTTCTGAGAAATACTCAGAAAAAAGTACTTGAGTAAGTACAGACAATTCTGCAGACTTCATTGCTCATAAGGCATCGCAATCTTAAAGACGCACAAAGAAATTCAGTACAAATGAGATCTGTACGCCCACAATTTATTCTACAGCCGTAACACATAAAAACAGAGTCTGTCTCCATATTCCTGTTGAAAATGTTGCATTTACCGAGTCAAAGCATACAATGAATGTAAATATCTATAGCACGGTCTGCAACTGCACTTACAGACAGGTGGCTTAATCCAGTGACACTGTAAATCCTGGACTGATTGTATATTCCTGATAAATATACCACTGTCTGCAACATGTAAAATGGCACAGTAATCCTTCTCAAGATTACTTATCTGTGCACCTCATATCTCTAAGTGCATTGTCAGCGAATCACTAGAAATAAGTCTTGCATCAACTGTTTTCATGGGCCATTCTATATGATGTTAATTCATTTATTGACAAATAATATGCTTATTATAGTTTTTTAATGACCCTTGAGCATTTTGTCAGTGAAATTTGACATTCTTGGCCATTAGTGTGTTTGTACTCTTTTCCAAATCCACAGAAGCTATCCTGTAGCCCTTATACATTCTTTTACAAAACCGGGATGGCTGCAAACATCCATAATGATTAACTAACAACAGTAATACAAGTGCAACCTGCTAAATGAGTTATATACTCTCAAAAAATATACATTCCTCAAGGCATCGGTGCCATAATGCATTCCCTTTTCTCTATCTCAAATACAAATTCATTAGTGAGTACTAGATAATGGCTGGTAAACCACCAGAAGATTGAACAACAAACCTAGGTATAAGTGAGCTGATTAACATACACAGTCAAAATGAAACAAAAGCTACAAACATGTGCAAAAAGAACCCCACCAAAATAAATAAATAAATAAATAAATAAATGCAGAAATGACCCAAGTTGCAACAAAATTATACCAGAACTTTTCATCTACCAAAATCTTATAATGGTACCACCAAGTGGAACATGTCAAAACTCATAAATCCACAGATTTGTAGATTAGTACTAGGCTAACTGCTCTTGTGAGCCATTTTAAGCCTAGTCAATTATCCCTTGTGAGACTCAAACCCTGCACCTTGTGTTTGTAAAACAAACACCTTAACCATTAGGCCACCCAGTTTAGTACTTTTATCCTTGTTAACTAAACATAACAGACTTCTTCAGAAATAAGAAACCTTCCCAAATGGCTCCAATATTTAAATAATTTAGTCACATGATCAATTAAAACACTTAAATACCGCATGTCTAAAAGCAAACAATACAAAAAACTATTCATAATAAACTTCATATAATTCTTGCTACATTAAATGTCAATAGATTACAAAATTCTTATGGTGGGAAACAGGTTTAAAATAAATTCATTTGCTAAAAAAAGGTGGTTAAATAATGTATGTAAAAAGTAGGCAGAAATCTTTAAAAACTTTATAGCTTAGCAGTTCACATTTTTAAGATGCTGTTAACTGATACAGAGTCATTAAGCTCTGGGGAAAGTGAGGCATTTAACCTCAATTGGCATATTCATTCACAGAATTCTATTCATATCTCTCGTTTTCCTCCTGGGGCCCCTAAAAAAGCTTTTCTTGAATAGCAAACTTAAATGTACAGCTGGTATCACATGTAGTGATGTGTCTATAAAGTGCATTTTAATATGTTTTTCTTACATTAAAGTAATGTTTTATATTCTTTTGCATAAGGGTCTTTCTGTCTTCCCTATATAATAAGATGAACACAAAAATATATAATGTTCCACTTGAGCAACAATTTCCAACCTTCATTAATTTTAGAGGCCTCATTCTATTGTTTAGAAATGATATCCCCCTCATATAAGTATTTGCAATGGCTGCATTACTAACATTTCCTTGTGGCTTTAAAAGTATGTTGGCTCATGCCCCTATTTCATTCCTTCTTGTTGATCTTAAAATTTGTTTTACAATTTCATCCTTTTCTTATGTATAAAATGAGTGTCACCCACTTATCATAGAAACTCCATATTTCCGTTAAAATATTTCAGTTTTTATATAAAATCTCCATCACCTTAGAAATATCAGAATTAAGTTCAATAATCAAATCAATACTGTAGGAACTGAGGTATAGGAATCACAAATAACCAAAAGTATAGCTCTGAACTTACCACAACCCAGAAACCAATCTTCTGAATTTAAAAGAAATTTAAACACCTTCTTTCATTTAATAAATATTTAATCTGAGTTAAACTAATAAATATGTAATCTGAGATAATCTCTGTTAGTTACAGACTTTTTTATTGTTGGAGTAGCTCAAAAGAAATCTCTTGTGGGAGACAAAAGCTCTTAACTCAGATATAAATATTTATTAAATGAAAGAAGTTATTTAAATTTATTTTAAATTTGGAATTGACCTCTGGATTGTGATCAGTTCAGAGGTATACTTCTGGTTATAAATTCAATAATCAATGCCACATCAAAATTGGCACGTGAATCTAAACTCCCCTGCAGTTTATGTTTATCTCTGATTAGACCTTTCTCAAGAAGGGCAGATACTTAATACCTCTGTCCCTAATGATGTCATCAGTAATATCCATCACTAAATCTAAGGTATATCCATGTTCCAAAAACATTCTGAAATCATCCTGGCCAGACTTACTAGTTCCCCTTTAATGAAACCCTTTTTATCTTCCAGTGGAGGACAATCAATTTTCAAAGTAACTTAACGTGTTTAAAAATGCCATTATAATGGTTCCTAAATAGTTACCAGCTAGGTTGTGAGACAAAGTGAGACATACAGGAAAGTCTAATGGTTATATGTAGCCAGCATAATATCTGCAATGATTCTCTGCAGTGAAGACATCAGCTTTAGCCAGTGAAGATACAAGAATAAAGTGTGGAAACTTAAGTGTCATCATTTAATGTAAGAAAATAAGTCATACATTACCTCATACATGTACCTGGATAATGTAGTTCAGAAAAAGGTGAAGATGATCCAGAAGCAAGTGACGATTGGCTTGGTATGTCTGTTAATGTTTCATCAAAACAACTGGATGGCAATTCATCTTCAGAAGAATTGTCTTCAGAGGAACCAATGATAAATTTTGAAGCAAAGTGTTCCCTTAGTCTTTTTCTCAAATGCATGTGAGTTAGTTTTGTACCTTCTCTTTGTGACATATGGCCATAATCAGGATTTAAATTTTGTTGTCCTACTGAGGGATCACGAGAGGGACAAATTGGATTATTCCCCATCTGAGGCTCTTCCTTGAAAATAATGAGTTTTTTACCTTGCACCTGAAGCTCCACTGAAGGTGATCTTGTCACATCCGGTGTGTGAACATGTTCTACCAGGGTTTGCTCAGGTAATTTTATGTTCTGTGGAGGTTGTGTCCCATTTTCATCCGTCTGTGATTGAGACATTAATACTCCTGAAGGCTCTGCCTCAGACACTTCATCCTTAGGATAACAAAGTGTCTCTGCATTTTCTGGAAGACTTGTCATCCTTTTCCAGAATTCCCACATCAAATAACCAATAAAAGTGATAAGCAGTTCAAGTGCCAACATCAGGTCCTCAAAAAACCTAAAAGAAGGAGAAAGAATTAAGAAGTTAGTTCACAAGAAGCAATAGATAAACTGTACATGATATTATCATTATGAACCAATTTATTTTATCGCATACCCTGTCACTTCATATACATCAAACTAAATTTTTCTAAGCCATCAGTTATGTCATTAATAATCAAAGTACAAATCTAAATCAAGAAATTAGTATTTGAATGGCTGACAACATTTATAGTGCCTCAGTGGATACTAGCAGTGTTTACTCAATATTGCCAGAGACTATACAAATCAGAAATAGCAAAGGATAATAGTGCATGTCTGATTGTGGGCTGTCTGGATGTGATTGATCTTCCCAGAGTACCAGGGGAAAAGGTAGTTGAAACAGTAAGGATAAAAAAGTGAAAAACTGAATATGGAGGTCAGAGCAGAGGCTAAACTCTTGTCAGTGGGTCTAATGGCTTCTTTGTGGAATTTTAGCAAGTGTGAAGATTGAGTTTAATCGAAGTGTGGGTTAAGTTGATGAATACAGTCTTGTAAGGGGGAGAATTTTCATTAACTTTGAAAGAAGCAAAACTATCAGAGATACATAAGGAGGTTAATCACCCAGGCTAGACACACTCTTTCAGATTTATCTCAGTCTTGAATAATGACTACAAAGTATTTAGGTCTTTAATAATAAATACAGTTGCCAAAGTGATACCAAAATTTATACTTCATCAATATGGGATTGTTTGTGTGTAGGGGAGAGGCAAGCCAACAACAATATGTTTAGGACATTACTGCTCTTGCAGGAGGTCAAACTCAGTCATATCTCGCTCGTGTTTTTGAGTATCAGTGAAAGAAGGCATTCAGTAGAGATGTGTGTTCTTTTATATTTGGAAAATTAGCAAAAACACATTTTCCATCAACCTCTGTACAGTTAAGATTAAGTTAATCTACTTAGGCTCCTACTCCAATGTATGACTAAAGATATTGACAGCTGTACTGGAGGTGATTACATTAGTGAGGGGCACTGGGCAAGGATGAAATTTGTCCTCTTTATTGTTCATGCTTTACCTTGAACCATTTACTCAAAGGTTTACTTACTCAGATTTAGGTAGAGTTGGCTGAGAAGGTAGAAAAAAATATTTGTTTGTGGATGATATCTTTATTTATTTATTTAATCTAGACTGATATCTCCCTAAGTTGTTTAACATTTTTCAGGAATATGACAGTCTTTCAGGTTATACGATATAAATCAAATGAAGATGGCAACACATTTGTTGAATTACCTTCCAGACAACAGCAAACAGCAGCAATTCTCATATCTGAGTGATTATGCTAAACTAAAATATACAACTTATTAAGCCCTAAAATAAATGTGAGAAGTTTTTACATCCTGAGGACCATGGTCCTGGAAAGAGATCAATCAGAGAGTGGAGTTTCTCAATATGTTTATTCTTCCCCAATACTTTATGCAGGGAAGGCCTTAATGGCCCAGAAATTTCTACTGTTGTTGTATTTCTACTGTTGTTGTATAATGTCACAATCATCAAAATTAACATATTTCCAAAATTTTCTTCTTCATTTTCTCATATTTCAAGAAACACCAAATCATTTATTTAAAAAGATTACCTCTCAATTAATGTAATTATTCAGTAACCAACATCTGCAAGATTAACCTATGTTAAGTGTACAGCTCCAAAAACTCATGGTAGCCTAGCATTTCCTAATTTTTCACTTTACTATTTAATTGTAAATTCAAGTGGATTATTCAAAATTTTAAATTTGAATGTAACAACAAATGATTGGCAACCATTATGGGTGAAAATCTGGATAGCTATACAACATAAAACTATAAATGTAACAAATTAGCCCTTCCCTAATTAACTAAACAAATTCTCAAATCTTTAAAAAGAAATATATTTTTAAGCAATTTAATACTTTTCTTTCAAAAATTGGAAAAAGGTGTTGGGCTTACATTATTAGCTACAACTCAAATCTTCAATTAAATAACAGCATGCTGAACTTATATTGTTTTCCAGTTGAGAAATAAAACAATGTGAGTCTTGAGACCAACCCCATTAGACCATTTAAGAATGGACTTCTCTTTGTCAAAAGGTTGTTTACCAATCTTTGTCAAATCCATGATCACTTTCTGAATAAATTACAAACAGCCAAAGCATTAATGAAGAAACAACATTCTTAAAAAAAATCTATTTTATCGAGCAAATGCCACATTCATAGCATATAAATTCAAATTACAGAATTAATAATTCTTTCTATTTCCAGTATATTGCTAAAGTATGATAATACTTTACAAGAAAATATGATTAAAAAATAACACTTGTGTACTAAATTTAGCCCTGCAAACAAACTCTTTTATACCTGGTTCATGATAAATAACAATGCCTATTTTGCTCTAACAGGACTAGCCTCTTTTAATGTTAATCATTTGGCACCTTATAAAGTCTACTCTGCAGAAAATGCAGATCTAGCATATATGTTTTGGAACAGTTCCTTTACAAAATATTTATGAGACATATTGCATATCAAGCTTTCCATGACAGGATATTATGACACCACCTGGAACTGTAAATTTGTAATATTCATATATCCCATAACAGATTAAATCTTTCAAACGTAAGAAAACTAAGAACTTTTTTGCTTTAATAACATTTTATATTCTTAAAAACTGGCTGGACATTAAACAAGTTTCTTGGGAAAAATTTCAAGAGATTGCTCAAAAATATGTAACAGATCAGAAATTAAGCCAAAAGAACAATATGGAAAACTCCACCTTAACAAAATGTTGGAGGAATATCTTAAAATATTATTGGTTGATAACTCCTCTGTCCCCTTTTAAAGTTAATATTAGAAAAGTTATACCCAAGATTTTCACACATAATTATTATTTATTGCATTTATTTTTCCTTGTCACCTTATCAGATATTTTTATTTATTTTTTAAAATCTATGTTTTTTATATCGCTTAACTACTGCATTTGGGTATTTTCATACAGAGAATAATCTTGCATTATGTGGCATTTTGTGTAAATAGTTGTTTATAGGTATATATTAGGCTAATGACCACCAGGGGTACCCATCCTCATGCTGTACTTTCCTTCTCAAGAATGGCAAAGCATGTCATTCCTGTAGTAAATCCAGGTTCAATTGAAAAGATGTTAGAGTGTTCACTTTGTTCAACTACAAAAGGAAGCTGGTTAAAAATCTTTAGGGCATTTCCATGCACTTAATATTTCTAGAAAGTTGCATCTTAAAGGGGGAATTATAGTCATGATGACTTAATAGTGAATGTGTGAACTGTAAACATTAAGCTGAACTCCCTACAAGTTGTTGCAGTAGCAGGAATTGTGGAAGTTTAGCTAAATACTGTTATGCAAAAACTACTACTTAATTGAAGACATTTATTTTATTTAATTATCGATAGCTGTTTACTTGGGAAGTAAGACTGGGACAATAGTACCCATTTTTCATTGGAGGCCCAAGGAGAAAAATTCCACAGTATTCCTAGTTACAAACAGTGAGTCAGCTATGGTGGTGCAGTGGTTAGCATCATCACCTCACAGCAAGAGGTTCTCTGGTTCGATTCTTGGCTGGAGTGCCTTTGTTGTGGAGTCTACATGTCCTCCCTGCTGTCGGGTTAGTTTCAAAGACATGCAGTAGGTGTGTGTGTGTGTGTGTGTGTGTCTCTTCTGTGAAGGTTGTGAGCTGGGCTGGCAACTCCATACTGTAAAAACTCTACTGCAAATCAATCTGCGGACCAGTGATCCACTGTGGTGACCCCTAATGGGAGAAGCCAAAACACCCAATTACAAATAATAAGACATATAAATATTTTTTTTTACATAGATGAAGTGATTGAGTCACATATTTACATAAGAGATTCATTTTATTCAAATATTTTAGTTTGTGAAAGTTTATCTCAGGAAATGATTATGCCTAGTGAATTATGAAAGCAAACATGTGCATTATACTAATCAGCTGAAAACAAAAGTAACTGTGAACCCAGTTTTTTTTACCAGCAGTGCAAAACACTCCTCCAACAAATGTTAGTAGATTGCAAGCTTTAATATCAACCAGAAACATTCCTTCTATACAGGAAATGGACATTTGTCTGTAATTGTTACCAGCTAATTACTATGAGAATATCTCAGGTAGGTAGTTTAATAAGCAATGTACTGGTCAATATGTTTATTTTAACTATATACCTTAAAGAAGGTAATTACTTCTTGGCCATAATGTACTATGTTACAGACCATTTCTGTACACTGGCTGTGATTTCTAGTGGCAGCTTAATGAGGACACATAGCAGATATGGGGTATATTAAGCTGGGGTAGCCAGTGTAAGACTGGCAGATGACATTCATTAAGATTATATTATACACACACACACACACACACACACACACACACACACACACACACACACACACACACACACATACAGCAATATTGATATAACACAGACTACGAGTCCTTATGAGAAAGTAAATGGATGTAAGGGGCAGAGTTACATTTAAATGGCAAATAAGATGAGAAAAATCCAAAGACTTAATTATACATAGCTTACTAGTTTAAAGAAGTTACATTTTAAATGGGAGATAAGAAATGTACAACAACAATAAATTATCCAGTAGATGTGACTACAGTATATATTTATATTTATTTATTTATATTTGTTGACCGGGAGTGTCCGACTGGACATAGGTCCATTTTCAGCGGAGGCCCGGGGAGAAAAGCATCACAGTTAAAATAAACAGACAGTAGTCACATTGGATTACATAGTGATTAACAATTTACATAGCAATTACTTGCAACATATTTACAGATGAAGAACATAGTACATCAGTAGACAACTAGAATCTTTATCTGTGAAGTACATAACAGAAATTAACAAATGTTACAAGAAGAAGTTCCTGCTGTATAATAAGTACTGGCTTATGAGTATCTGAGCTTGCTATAATCAAGGTAGTTAGTGGAGTGGAAAGAAAGGCAGTGTTTGGATGGGGTGGGTGATATTACAGTGGGAGTTGCAAAGGCATAATCAGCATGTTTTTAGGTGTGCTTTTAGTAAAGTTTTGAAGTGGGTGCATGGTGGTATGGAGGTAATTGTGGGTAGGAGGGAGTTCCATAATTTGGCTATGGTGCAAGACAATAGTGCTTCACCAGCAGAGTTATTGGCTTTAGTGATCTGCAAGTGATTTTTTTGCTGGATCTTAGTGGTCTGGTGGTGCGATAGGGTTGGAGTAGATTCTGGAGGGATGGGACATTTAGTGGATGGTTTACTAGTTTGTGGGCGAGTGAGAGTTGATACCATTGAAGGAGGTGAGGGAGTTCAAGCTAGCCCAGTTCAGCAAGTGAGAGACAGTGGTGACTACCGTAGGATGCCCCTGTGGTAAATTTGGTGATTTTGTTGTAGCATTTCTCTAGATTGTTTAGATCGCATTGCCTTAGGTTGGTGTATATTGGAGAGGCATAAGGTAGGGTGGAGATAAGGTGGGAATTTGCTATTGAAATCTTTGCTGCTTTGGTGAGAAGTTGCTTATTTCTGTATAGTGCTCCTAGATTTTTGTGGACTTTTTTTATGGTCATGGATATGTGAATGTCAAATTTTAGTTTATTGTCTATTTCCACTCCTAGCAATTTGGTGTGTTCATTTGGGTATATAGTGGTGTTGTCTTTTGCTGTGATGTTAAAGTGAGAGTTGTTTTGAGTATGTTTGGTGGGTTGGAAGATGAGTAGTTTAGTTTTGTTTGGGTTGAGTATAAATTGGGCATCGGATAACCAAGTTTCAACAGAGGAAAAGGCTTCCTGTGTGACTTTTTGCAGTTTGGGTAGGGACTGGGCTGAGCAGATGATGGTTGAGTCATCTGCGTACAATGAATGTGCCATGTTTGGGGGCAGAGGCTAGATTATTGGTGAAAACAGAGAAGAGTAGGGGTCCAAGGATGGATTCTTGGGGAGCCCCTATGGAGACAGGTAGTTGGGGAGATATGTCATTCTGCCATACAACGGACTGTTGGTGGTCAGACAGGTAACTCTGAAACCAGTTGGTGACTGATTGTGAGAAGGATAGGTTATTGAGGACAGAGATAAGTTGTTTGTGTGGGACCATGTCAAATGCTTTAGATATGTCTAGGAAAGTAGCAGAGGAGAGATAGCCATTGTTTTTATGCTGAAGGATAGTGTTAGTAAAAGGAGAGTAAGGCAGTGGTGGTGCTATGGTTTGGTCAGAAACCATGCTGAGTACTGGAAAGGAGGTTGTTAGTAAGGAGGTAGTCTGAGACCTGAGACTGTATGCATCTCTCTAGTATTTTGGAGAGTGGAGAGAAAATAGCTATGGGGCGGTAATTGGTTAGTTCTGTGGAGAGTCCACCTTTGTGGAGGGGAATTATATGTGATACTTTCCACAGTGTGGGAATGTAAATTTCTGACAGAGATCGGTTAATCAAGATGGATACTGGGTAGGCCAGAGCATCAGTTGCGATTTGTAGGTATTCACTTGGGAGGTTGTCTGCTGCTAATCTGGTGGGCTTAAATTTAGTTAAGAGTTTTTTTATGTTGGAGGTAGGTACAGGAGAAAAAGAGAAGGCAGTGGGGAGATTACTAGTTGAAGGTGTGGATTGGAGGGGAGGGGGGTTGTGTTGTTTAGCTAGTGATTGTATGGTTTGTGTGAAGTGTGTGTTGAATGAGGTAGCAATATTTTCTGAGGAGTGAGGGATGTTAGGAGGAGGGGTACTAACTTTACCTGGGTAGAGGATGGAGTTTATGGAGGACCAGAATTGTTTGGGGCTGTGTTGGGAGGAGTCTAGGGCAGACTGGTAGTATTGGAATTTGTACTGTTTTATTAGCTTTTTAACTCTATTGCATAGTTCTAGGAATTTCTGTCTAGTTGAGGGGGTTTTGGTTTTGTGCCAGTGCTCCCAGGCTTTATCCCCGTTTTTCATTTCTGACTTAGTGGTTTTCTGTAGCCATGGGAAGGGTTGTGCTTCGATTCTGGAAAGTCTTATGGGGGCATGGTAATTAAGGATGCTCAGGAAGGTAGTATTAAAAAATTCAACTGTGTCAGCAAGACTGAGGTACTTTAGAGGATGCCAGTTACATTCTTTGTCATATGTCATATATGGGAAAAGGGTTTGGCATTGCTGGAGAATAGGGAAATAGAGGCTATAGAATTAGAACTGCAACAGACATCTAATCTGATAAGACAATATTATCTGGGGAGAAGAAAATATAAAACAGGAGGGCAGGGCAAAGTAAACAGCAAAGCAAAGTGATGGGACTATTAATGATAAATTAATTAAGGGATGCCTATTTAACCAAACTACTATAGGGATGGGGATATGTAAGAAGGGAAATAGGTTCATAGGTTCATGGGTTCGTACTAGGCTATCTGCCCTAGGGCATTTATAAGCCTAGCCAGAGTGTGTGTGGCTTTCACCACCCCTTAGGATGAGAATACTACGCCCTTTTAGGGTTTAGTTTACTGTGCCTCTGTCTAGTAGTGACACAGAGATGACCCCCGGGGTAAACCTACGATCTCCCATCCATTCGTCGAGATTTCTCTTGAATAGAGTCAGTGAGGGGCTCTGCCTAACATGGACTGGGATTCTGTTCCAGAGTGTAGGGAGCCTTTGGGTTATGAATCTGTCCCTCCAGCACATCCTATTTATTTCTGTGTTGAGGTTTAAGTCTCTTGTTCTCGTGGCTCTGATGGATTTGGATTTTCTGAGGTGGAGCATGTCCATTAATTCCGGATTGGACATGGCCTTGTACGTCAGGCACAGATCACCTCTGAGTAGGCGGTATGCGACTGAATAGAGCTGGAGTTTTTTCAGTCGGGCAGCATATGACATATGTTTAAGACCCTTTATCCTCTTGGTGAGGAACTTTTGGGGTCTTTCCAACTGCTGCAGGTGTCGTGTGAGATACATCCCAAATGGGGCACTGTACTCAATCATTGGCCTGATAAGAGAAAAGTACAGGGGCACAATGACCTCTCTTGATCTAGATGTGAAACCCTTCATGATATGGTGGGCAATATAGAAGGTCTTCCTAACCACTTTGGCAATGTGAGTGTCATATGAGAGGTTACTGTCAACCTGGGTCCCTAGGTCCCTGATTACCTCTTCCGTACTTAATGGATTAACACCTATGTGGTAATTTGTCGGTACCTTGTTTTTCCCAAAGGGTATGACTATACATTTTTTGGCGTTCAGCTTAAGACCATGGCTCTGGCACCAATTATCTGTTTCTATGAGGCCTCTCTGAAGGATGTTTGTGTCCGCTGGAGTATCGATTATGGCGCCCAGTTTGCAGTCATCTGCGAACTTTGTCAGCCACAATCCTCCTATGTTTGCCTGTACCTCGGAAAAATAAATGCCGAACAAGAGGGGTCTCAGGACTGAGCCCTGTGGGACACCGCTTGTGACTGGCTTAGAGTCTGACATAGCTCCAGCAACTCTGACCCTGTGGGTTCTGTCCTTGAGCCAGTTTGCAACCCATCTTGTGACATATGGGTTTACATTTAAGCTGGTGAGTTTGTGTATGATGCCCGAGTGGGGTATTGTGTCAAAGGCTTTTGCAAGGTCAAGGTAGGCTGTGTGAACTGCCTTACCCTCATCAAAGGCCTTAGTAACTGTTTCAAAAAAGTCAACCAAGTTCAAAAGGCAGGATCTGCCCTTGACAAAGCCAAATTGGGTAGGATCCAATGTCTGTAGGTCCCCAATGTCTTTGTTTATGAGTTCCATAATGATCCTCTCCATAGCTTTACAGACCAGGCTCATCAAGCTTATGGGGCGGTAATTTCCAGGGTCCGTAGAAGCACCGCCTTTGTGAAGTGGGACCACTGTTGCCGTACGCCACTCTTTGGGTACGTATCCTGTAGTAAGGCTAAGATTAAACAGCAGCCTTATGTGTGAGTTTAGTTCCTCTTGGAGTTCATGTAGCTCACAGCCGGGACACCATCCGGTCCCATTGATGCTGTGTTTTTAGCTTTAGAGAGGGTGGCTCTCACCTGGGCATCTGAGATGTTAGGGAGGCTACACTCTGCTGGGATAGTTATTTTTCCTTTTGGGGAGGGGGAGGAGAAATTTGCACTGAACCTGTCTGCCAGAATGTTGGCAATGTCAGTGGGTTCAGTGTATTTTGTGTCATTTTGGACTAACTCTGAGCATATCTGTGAGTTTCCACCCAGGTTTCTAACATAGCTAAAGAAGGCCTTGTGATTGTCTTTTGCGATTTTTTTCTCAAAGTTGGCCTTGGATGATTTTATGAGTGATCGTAGTTTTTTGCTAGTACTGATCAGAGATGCCTTCCCTTTTAGGGATTTTGCTCTGTCATGTAGTAGCTTCCTCCTCCTGTTGTAAAGTTTGTTTATGGCTGGGGTCCACCAGACCGCCTGCCTTTGGGGGAATGGGTCTTGGTTTTATTTGGGATTGCATGATCCATGCATTCTTGAAGGTGCCCATAGAAGGCATTTGCAAATGATTTAGCAGTGTGGGTTGTGGTTTCCACTGGCCCAGGGGCCTTGAAGGATACCACTTCAGTCTTAAGAAGTGTGAAGTTTGCTTTTGAGATGTTCTTCACTGTGGTCTTTTGTGCAGGGGTGGGGCGGGATGTGGATTTCCAGTGAGATTAATTTATGGTCTGATCTTACCAAAGAGGGATATACTTCCGGTGTGGAGCATTTTGTCCCCATGTTTGTGATGATCAGGTCTAGTATATTGTTTCCTCTTGTGGGAATGGTGACTAGTTGTTCCATTGCATTTGAGTTTATGAATTCTAGGAACCTTTGGGCTAGGGTGTTGGGGCTTGAGTAATGTTCCCAGTCTATGTTTGGGTAGTTGAAGTCTCCCAAAATGATGGTATTTGGAGAGACATTCATACTCTCCAGTGTCTTCAGGAAGGCTGTGTGGGGTTCCTGAGTTTGAGAGGGTGGTCTGTAGCATGCTACAAACTGTAAGGCAGTTTTGCCTATGGTTAGTTGCACCTGGATAGTCTCAGATGCTTCGTGTGTTGCCACTAACCTGGAGGTGTGGGTATCTTTGATGAAAATGGATACTCCCACTCCTTTTGTGGTTTGGACCAAGTTTTGGGGCCAGAAAGCATGATATGAGGTAAAACCTGATAGTGCTAGGGTGCTCTCAGGAGCCTTGAACCAGGTTTCAGTCACTGCACAGACATCGATGTTCTCCATACTGAGGAGGGCTTCGAGGGCGTGCATCTTGAGGTTTAGACTTCTGGCATTGAGCAGCATTACCCTTAGTTTTTTTCCACTTGTGTTTTCTAGGGAGGTAGGTTTGTCATTTGAGCCTTGCCTAAAAAAGGCACTATGGGGTGGCAAGAGCCTTGGCCAATATCCGGAAGCCCAGGGTGACAGGTGCAAGCCATCCCTTGCGAAGCAGCGTGGCTTGTCAAGCATGTCATCCCAAGCAGACAGACATTGGATCCCCTTAGAATGACACCAGTAATTAAGCCAATTGTTAAAACTGATCATTTTGTCTTTGTACTGTGGCATCATTCTTGGTGAGGGTAAGATGCTGCTCAGGGTCAGGATCATACCGGCCTGGGCTACATAATCAGAGAGCTCCTCTATGTCTCTTTTCATGTAGTCCAGGGAGGTACGTCTCAGGTCGTTGAGGAGAAGTTCAATGGGAAGAGATATTGGAGTCTGGTGACTGAGTAAAAGCAGCTGCATGTACTACATGAAAGGCATAATTTGAGATAACAAGAGCAGAAGGCACTTACTAGTTTTAAAAATAATGTAGACTTACTAATTACTAGACCTGATAAAGGCAATGCATTAGTAGTTTTAAAATTTTTATACAGAAGTCAGTTGGCAGAAAATCACCAAATCATATAGACGTCATAGATTATTTTATAGAAGAATGTTTGAATGATGAAATTATTATGTACAGGCTGGCAACATATTTAAACATAAAGCATCTGAAGATAATCTGTATATTTGGTGAACCTAAAGTTTATAAGAACATAGACTACTCTCCACTTGGAACAATAGTTTCCAGTGCAGGAAGTAAAACTGAAGCATCGTCTATTTATGTTGACAAGATGCTACAGAAGCTGGTCTCTGTGAATACTTTGTATATTAAGTACGCATTCCACATTATTAAACATTTAAAATCTGTTGAAGTGCCTGAGACTGATATTTTAGTTACAACTCATATCAAGTCTTTGTATATAGTGATTCTGAATGATGTTGACCTGCAAACTATTAGGGAAGAGTAATGTATTATTGACTATTTATTAATTAGACATCATTTTGTCTTGCATATATTTTTAATCTGATTCTCATTATTAACAGGTTAATGCTGTGCTGGGGACTGCTTTGGCCCCTGGTTATGCCAGTTTATTCATGACAGGCTAGGAGAATTAATATATTTATACATTTGATTATATTAAACACATTTTTATAGATGTTTTATTGATGGCATTTTTTGTTATGGAAAACTGATGAGTTTTGTTTGAACTCTGTTATAGATAACATTACTAATGTAAATAACTTTTTGACTTTTACTTTTTATTATGACAAAGCGTCTATTAAGTTTTTAGATATTGTCATTTATAAGACCTAAGGATGCTTTTTATCAAAGATATATAAAAAAGACATGAAAAATTATGCTTATTTAGGCTTCAATAATATTCATTCCTAGAATCTTAAGGAAAACATAGTTAAAAGCCAGCTGGTACGTATTAATATATAAACCAACAATGATACATTCATGGAACTTGAATGTGTTAATACTATTGACAATTTATGTAAGAGAGGATATCCATATAATGCTATCAAAAAGCTTTGATAATGTTAAAACTGGGAGGGCAAAGGAACATAGACCATGTAGATTACAGATAGAACTGAATGTTTCCAACATAACTAAAAAATATAGTTCAGCCATGTTGTTAAAATCTTCATTTGATGAAATGTACATTAAAGCATTAATTTAAATTGATTTTCCAGAGACTATAGAATAAAATGGAGAAAACCTATATTTGTTAAGAAGACATGGGCCAGTTTAAAAGATATCTTCCAGACAAGGTTAAATAAAACTAATAAGAAAAAGTCTTTTGTAAAAAATGGTAATGCTAAAGTGTCACAGTTGTAACCACTGTAAATATATTGACACTAAATTAGGTGTAATTGCAATTAGGGAGAGACAGATTGAGATCTCAGGTGTTTTTAAATGTCAGTCAAAGTTTGTTGTTTTTCTAGCAAGATGTACTAGCTGTCCATCATTTTATATAGGCAGAACCACTAGGGAGCTTTACAGCAGAATTTCTGAGCATCTTTATAAGTTCATAGGTTGTTCCCAGGTTAAATACCACTAGAACCCCTCCAAGCCTAGCCATGAACCCCAAACCCATTCGAATCAAAAGTATCATGGGGGTGGAAGGCATGTTAGTAGGGAGGTAATTTATGGATTTGTGTGTTGGGGGTGTTAGTTAGGATAATACTTTTCCTATTGATGGCCTCTGTCCATAAGGGACATGGGGACCAGATTGGGGGTAAATTTATAATTTTCCTTTTAATTGTTAAGGTTTCATTTGAAAAGGGTCAGGAATGAACTCTGTTTTTCATGGATGAGGAGTCTGTTCCATAGAATAGGGATCCTTCTGGGCACATATCTTTCTCTACAGCTCTTTCTGTTTATGTCACAAGCAAAATTCAGATCCCTGAATCTAGTGTTTCTGATGATGTTTGATTTGTATATGTGCAACAGATCCGTCAGGGCTGAGTCTGAGGAAGCCTTGTAAACAAAGCATAGATCCCTTCTCAGTAGTCTGTTAGAGACTGAATGCAAAGAGAGAGCCTTTATATGATCAGTGTAGGACAGGGACATGGTGTTCATGCCCTGATTTCTCCTTGTGAGAAACCTTTGTTGCCATTCCGCCTTTTGCTCATGTCTGGTTAGGTACATGCCAAAGGGAGGATTGTACTCAATGATAGGTTGGATAAGGGCCAGGTAGAGTGGTAATATAACTTCCTTGGACCTGGATACCTTACCCTTACCTATAAGCTGGGCTATATAGAATGAGTATATTATCTTAGCTATGTGTTGGTCAAATGCCAGATTGCTATGTACATACGTTCCCAAATCCGTTACTACTGGGTTAGCTCTTACTGGTATGTTTTCAATGGTAATTAACTTAGTAGACAGTTTACCAAAGGCCATTATAATACATTTTAGCACTGAATTTACACTATGGCTTTGGCACCAGCTATTTGTGTTAAACCCTTTTGCAAAATGCTGGTGTCTTGGGGGGAATCTACAGTCATCTGCAAACTTGGTGGGCCAGGGGCCTTGAATGTTAACAATGACTTCCAAGAAGTATAGGCCAAACAGGAGCAAGCCCAGCAATGAGCTCTAGGGTACTCCATTGGTGACTGGTTTCTTGGTGGAGATAGTCTCACCGATCCTGACTTTTTGGGTTCTGTCTGTGAGCCAACCGGCAATCCAGTGAGTTGCAGAGGGGTTTACGCCTAGTTCAGAGAGCTTGTCAACAGTGCCTGAGTGGGGTATTGTATTGAATGCCTTGCCCTGGCTAAGATGAGCAGTATGCACTGTATTACCCTAGTCCATTGCTTTGGTGACCTTCTCAAGGAAGTGTACCAGGTTAAGTAGGCACAATGTTCCCTTAACAAAGCTAAATTAGGATGGGTCTGGTATCTGTAGGTTGCCAATATTCTTGTGCATCATTTCCATGACAATTTATTCCATGTCTTTGCATATTAGGCTTTTTAGACTGATGGGTCTGTAGTTCCCTGAGTTGTCTGTTGATTCACTCTTCTGGAAGGGAATACCCCCATGTTGACGTGTACCAGATCCAATATGTTTGAACCCTTGTTGGAGGCATGCATTATCTGTTCTAGGGTGTTTGTGTTAATAAAGTCCAAGAAGCATCATGCCCATGAGCTTGAGACAATATGTCTTCCAGTCTATAGAGGGGTTGTAAAAGTCACCCATGACTAAAGGTTTTTGGTTGGATGGTGAGTGCATCTAGTAGGTTTAGTTAAGATTTGTGAGACTCTATGGGCAGAGATTGTGACTTGTAGCTAACCAGGACATGGTGAGGGAACTTATCCATGGTGACTTGCTTAACCAACCTGGGGGGTATGCTTGTTGATAATGTAGATCAAGACACCTCAACCTTTAAACTCAGTCTGTGCTGTTGTTGGTCTAAATGTGTGGAAGGCACTGTAACCTTGTACTTCCAGAATACTTTCTATGGCTTTAAACCAAATCTCAATTCCAGTACAGATGTCTATGTGAGGTATTGCCAGCTATGGCAGGAGAAGTAGAGGCAGTAGATGTGTAACATATACCAGCATAGCTAGCTGGAGTTTTCTAAAAAATAATTATATGTCATTTGTATATCAAACTGACTTGTACAGGTGCTTGTGTTGAAAATGTATTTGTAAAGCTCCTTATGTTAAAAAATGTACCAACAGTGGGGCCTGCTGGACAGAAAAGAAATATATCTGTAGATCAGCCTGTATTGTAACTGTTGAAATAAATGTTATAACAAAGGATACTGGAAGAGAAGAGGTTAATCTCAGTTCAGATAAATTTGAAAAAAAATAGTCTGAAATTATATTACCTATTTAGGCCATAACTATTGTATCTTACAGTTCTGATTGCAGCCAGAGACAAAATGTCTGTGAAAACCAGTTCTAGGAATCATACTGTATTGTCCTTAGGGCTGAACTAATTGCTACCCTGGAAGGGTAGAAGCTTTTGAAATGGCTTTATAGCTTCCAGATGCTATAAACACATCTTAGCAAAGCTCTATGTATGTGTATTATGACACACGTGCTAGATTCTGGGTCAGTTTCCAGTAAAGGGGGTAGTGTTGGAACCAGAAGTCAGATGACCAGATGTAGGTGATGCCATTCTATAATCCAGCACTGAGATGATGTTTTAATACTAGATGAGACAGAAGTCTCAGGTCAGTCTGTTTTTGAAACCTGACAAAGAAGGATCACTCACCCACTTCATCTTGCCTTGCTTAAGTAAGTAACCAGGGAATAGTAATGCTTTAGAACAGTCATGAAAATATGGTAAGTTAGTTAAGTACTCTTTTCTGTTTCTGTGTGAATCTATCCATCTGTGTTATTTTTCATATTTCCTGTGATTAAAACTCTGGTGTTTATTGTAAATAGATATTTAGTATTTTCATGTTCTTTTATTCTGTATTATTAAATATATTTAAACTTTTCATTGTGGCCGGTCTTTTAGAGAATATTTTAACCTTTGCATGTACTTATATTTGTTTGACGACACTGCAGCCACTCATAAAAAGCTTGGCTGCATTGGTCAAACACTACCATTTGTATTAGTATTAATTTTACTCAGTATAATTGGGTAGCTTTGTAAGACCCTTGGAGTAGCTGGCTTTGGAGTGTTCTGGTGGCAGTATCTACCTTGCAGTCTAGCCAAAGGGGGCATAGCTGGCAGATCTTTGCCAGTCTTTCAAAGGTATGTGTGTGTGTGTGTGTGTGTGTGTGTGTGTGTGTGTGTGTGTGTGTGTGTGTGTGTGTGTGTGTGTGAAAATCAAATCTCAAAGACTGTTTGTGTCAGCTACTTGGAGCAGGAACACAGAGTACTGGTTCCACATAAAAGGGTGATGGAGGACTTGGCTGAGGACTCAACAGTACAGCTGTGGTCAGTGTGGGGTCTTATTTGTGGCCTGGTGAGAGAGAGGGAAACCCAGCCCCAGGACGGGAGTGTGCTCCCTGTGTGCTCTTAAGGAAAATTGTGTTTGGTGCAAAGAAATGCATCTAGAAATACTGTGTATATCTATTTTTGTTCCAAGGGAACGTCCATCACCGGTGTCCATGATGAGGATTGAGACTCCTTGATCACTGGCCCAGCAGAGGGGCATCAGATATTGGTGAGTATTGGGGGGGGATACAACTTCTGTAGCCTGTAGTCAGTTGTCCTTGAAGGTGTGTGTACTCTCAGCAACTACAAGGTAAACATACAGTGTTTAATTTTCACAACAGTTTTATTTATTTTTTGGTAATTTAGTTTAGTCAGGAAAAGCAGGCAAAGATGTCAGCATAGGATTATGGCAAGCTAACAAAAAAAAAAAAAAAACAGTTGGCCGAGGTATGTGGTTCATGCCAACCTGACTAAAGAGAACATGATTTCAGCCTTAATTGCAAATATAGCATAAACCAACAACCAGGAAGACAACCAGTCTGGAGATAGGGATTTGCAGCCATAAGAAACAGGACAGTTCACCTTTTCCTCAGTGGACTTAAAAACCCATCTGGAGTTAAAGAGACTTGAACTAGAGGCCAAATATTTGGAATTAGAATCGGCAGAGAGACTGCAGCATTTGGAGGCTGAAGAAAATGAGAAACAGCGCCAACACAAGAGAGAGATGCTGACTCATTGTCAGGGTCATGGAGGTATTGGAAGGGAATAACAACCCCAGAAGCAACAAAGGTCAATACATTTCTTCCACAGTTTACAGACGGTGATAATTTTCATAGTTTTATTCACATATTTGAAAGAGCATGCAAAAGTAAAATGTTGACCAAGGGGTCTAGCTATGCTTCCTGACCCCCTTACTCAATGGTAAAGCTGTAACTGCTGTGTCTAGTCTGATATTGTTTAAATTATTGCAAGATTAAACAGTGTTTATTGGAATGTTTTAAGCTAATACCTGAAGCTTACAAAAAAGAAAGTTTTGTGAGCATAAGCCCAAGGCAGATGAAAGTGTATTTGATTATATTGCTGAATTAAGCACTTATTTTCATAGGTGGGTGAGTGCGTGTCAGGTCACCACTTTTGAAAGGCTGGCAGACCTATTTTTAAGGGAATAAGTACTTAGCACTTTGCCTGAGGACATGAGAAACTGTTTGGGAGACTGGGAGTGACACAGGCAATCATACATTTATATAAATGAAAACAAACCATATTGACATATTTTTAGTTGCAAACATTATACATAATTTATAATCTATCCAGTCTTTGCTAGGCAATCATTACTGGCTCATTCAAATCCTGCTGTCTTTTAAATCTCATTCCTCTTACAAAACATTATAGTGTTAATTATGTTTGCAAAGGAGTGAAGACCTCCAGTTGTGCTGTGGCAAGGCAGAAGCCATGTTGATTGTGAGAGAGTAAGTTATTTTTAAGTACATATTATAAGAGTCGTAATGGGTGCATATTTGCAAGAGTTTATTTCCTGCCTTCATGTAATGGGAGAATGAATGATTTTCCCGTAGTTGTGGAACATAGAACTCGGTGATTAACCTGTTGATAAGGACTGATATGGGTTAGCTGTGGCCTCAGTGGTAAGTTGCAAGTAAACTGCAGGAATATGACTGCCTTCTAATAATGTAAGTTTTATGGGTTCATAGGTAGGTACTAGGCTATCTGCCCGAGGGCATTTATAAGCCTAGTAAGAGTGTGTTGGCTTTTGCCGCCCCATTGATTAATTAACTTATCCTCAGTCAAGCAGAGCCAATTAACTGATCCCAGGGGTGTATTTTCTTTTACCCATCCACTCGTCAAGGTTTCTCTTGAAGAGTGTTAGTGAGGGGCTCTGCCTAATGTAGTTTGGAATTTTGCTCCAAAGCATGGGGAGTCTCTGTGACAGGAATCTATCCCTCCAGCATGTTCTATTTATTATTGTGGTGAGGTTTAGCTCACTAGAGCATGTGGCTTGCAGTGACTTGGATTTCTTTAGGTGGAGCATGTCCATCAATTCTGAGTTGGACATGGCTTTGTAAATCAGGCAGAGATCACATCTTAGTAAGCAATATGCCACTGAGTACAGCCAGAGTTTTTTCAGTCGGGCTGCAAAGGACATATGTTTGAGGCCAGTAATCCTCTTGGTGAGGTACTTTTTTTGGTCTTTCCAGCTGTTGGAAGTGTCTTGTGAAGTACGTCCCAAATGGGGCATTGTACTCTATGATGGGTCTGATGAGTGACAAGTAGAGGGGCACTATAACCTCTTTATTTCTAGATGCAAACCCTTTAGTAATTAGATGGGCCACATAGAAGGATTTCCTAACTACTTTGGCAATATGATTGTCAAAGGAGAGATTACTATCTACCTGGGTCCCCAGATCTCTTATTACCTCTTCTGTATTAAGGGGGCTTCCACCTATGTGGTAATTCATGGGTGTTTTGTTTTTCCCAAACGGGATGACTATGCATTTTTTGGCATTTAGCTTGAAACCATGACTTTGACACCGGGTGTCCATCTCAGTAAGGCTCTTTTGGAGGATGTCCATGTCAGCCGGAGAGTCAATTATGGCTCCCAGTTTGCAGTCATTGGTGAACTTGGTTATCCATAGTCCTCCTGTGTTTGCCTGTACTTCTGAGAAGTATATGCCAAACAGTAAGGGTCCCAGGACAGAGTCTTGCAGGACACCACTTGTGACTGGTTTAGAGCCGGAACTGGAGCCCGCTATTCTTACCGTGTGAGTTCTGTCTGTAAGCCAGTTGGCAACCCATCTCATGACGTAGGGGTTTATGTTCAGACTGGTGAGTTTTTCTGTAATACCCAAGTGGGGAATGGTGTTGAAAGCCTTGGCGAGGTCAAGGTAGGCTGTGTGAACCACCTTTCCCTCGTCTATGGCCTTGGTGACTGTCTCAAAGAAGTTAACCAGGTTTAGTAGGCATGATCTGCCCTTAACAAAGCCGAACTGGATCGGGTCAAATGTTTGGAGGTTCCCAATGTCTTTGTTAATGAGTTCCATGATGATGCGCTCCATAGCCTTGCAGACCAGGCTAGTCAGGCTTATGGGGCGATAGTTACCAGGGTTAGTTGTGGTCCCTCCTTTGTGGAGTGGAATAACAGTTGCTGTGCGCCATTCTATGGGCACATAGCCTGTGGAGAGGCTGAGGTTCAAAAGCATGTTTCAGTGGGGCTTAGTTCATTCTGTAGTTCGTGCAAGACACAGCCTGGGACACCATCTGGCCCCATTGACGCTGTGTTTTTGGCTTTTGAAAGGGCTGTTTTCACCTGTGCATCTGTGATTTCTGGGACACTACACTTTTCTGGTATTGTTGTGGGCACTTTTGGGGGTGAGAGGGGGTGAAGTTTGCACTGAATCTATCTGCCAGGATGTTGGCAATATCAGTAGGTTCAGTATATTTTGTGCTATTTTGCACTAGTTCAGTGCATATCTGTGAGTTGCCACTTAGATTCTTAACATAGCTAAAGAAGGCTTTGTGGTTATCTTTTGAATCCTTGGCTATTTTCCTTTCGAAGTTATCCTTGGATGATTTCATGAGGGACCTTAGTTTCTTACTGATATTGATCAGGGATGTCTTTCCTTCTTGGGATTTGCTTTTTTTCTGAACTAGCTTCCAAGGGACCTTAGTTTCTTACTGATACTGATCAGGGTTGTCTTTCCTTCTTGGGATTTGCTTTTTTTCTGAACTAGTTTCCTCCTTCTATTGTATAGCCTGTTTATGGCAGGGGTCCAGCAGACTGGTTTCCTTCTCTTAGAGGAGGGAGTCTTGGTTTTGCTAGGGATGGCACAATCCATGCATCCTTGCAGGTGCTCATAGAGTGTATTTGCAAAGGTTTCTGCATCTTGGGCAGCGTTATCCTTTAGTGTGGGGGCTGTGAAACTTACCGCCTCTGTGTTAAGTAAGGTGAAGTTTGCTTTAGAAATGTTTTTTTACTGTGGTTTCCTTAGTTGAGGGTGGTGGTGGGGTGTGGACATCCAGAGTGATTAGTTTATGGTCTGATCTAACCAGTGACAGGTTGACCTCTGGTGCGGAACACCTGTTGCCCATGTTGGTGATGACCAGGTCCAATATGTTTTCACCTCTGGTAGGGGAGTTTACCAGCTGATCCAGGGCATTTGAGTTGATGAATTCCAGGAAGCACTGTGCCTGGGAATTTGTACTCGAGTAGTTTTCCCAGTTAATGGTAGGGTAATTGAAATCGCCCAATATCAGGGTGTTCGGTAGGACCTTCATATTTTCCAGTGTCTCTAGAAAGGTGGAGTGGGGTGGTCCTGGGTCATGGAGGGTGATCTGTAGCAGGCCACAATTAGCACTGCAGATTTGCCCGATGTTAGTTGCACATGGATGATCTCAGAGGTATCATGCTGCGCCACTAACCTGGAGGTGTAGGTATTCTTGATGAATATGGATACATCCCCTCATTTTGTGTGTTTCGGTCTGTGTTCTGTGGCTGAAACGTGTGGTATGAGTTGTAGCCCTGTAGTGCTGGGGTGTTCTCTGGAGCCTTGAACCAGGTTTCAGTTACTGCACAGATGTCGACGTTCTCCATACTGAGGAGTGCTTCGAGCGCGTGCATTTTGAGATTTAAACTCCTGGGGTTGAGCAGCATAACCCTCAGTTTTTTGTTAATTGTGCTGTTTACAGAGGTGGGTTTGACTTTTGAGCCTTGCCTAAAAAAGGCACTATGGGGGCAGCAACAGCCTTGGCCAGTATTCGAAAGCCTAGGGGTGACAGGTGCAAGCCATCTCTTGCGAAGCAACGCGGCTTGTCAAGCATGTCGTCCCAGGCTGACAGACACTGAATCCCCTTTGAATGACACCAGAAGCTTAGCCAATTGTTGAAATTGATAATTTTTTCTTTATACTGAGATATCATTCTTGGTGAGGGCAGGATGCTACTCAGGGTCAGGGTCATACCAGCCTGGGCTACATGATCAGAGAGCTCTCTATTTTATATAGGAGTCTCTGAATGACTTTGGTTGGGACTGGTTTTAATGTGAAAGCAGGGATTTTACTGCTTGTGCACTGAGCATTGTTGGGAAAGTCACTTATTGAATTTGCTATTATTGATTTTAGCAACATTGAGAAACTAGACATTGAATTTACATGCAACCTTAAGATTGGAATCATTGGGTAAAGGGCTTGGCTGAGTAGTTTTGCTTGGCTTTAGTTTAGACATTTATAGATAGTTTGACTTTGTCATCATCATTAACCACCCTTCCCCCCATTTTTTCTGAATGCGGTAGCATTGTGTTATGTGTTGCCCTGTCTCTCAGTTTATTGACATTTCCCTACCGTATTCAATAACCACATCTGATTGTCTCAGTTTTTCTCTCACACATTCCAGACATCTCTTTGCTGAATGTCCTCATTTTTCACTTTCTTCCAGTGTCTTCTAAATGTTCTTCAAATCATCTGCTTTCCTGCACATGTGCCTGAACCACCATAATCTGTTCTCGTTGTCCTTCTCTGCAACTGAAGGTTCTTTAGCTTCTGTTTTGAAGTCATAATTTCTTCACCTGTTTTACAGTGTGCATCCTACCACACATATTAGGCGAATTTATCTCCATCATCTCTAGCTTCCTCAATAGCTCTGCTTTCATTGCCCAGATTTCTGTGCCATACAGAAGTATTAGGCTAAATAATGACAGACATTTGAGTTTTAGACTTCATATTCATTAGAAAAATGCATGCTAACACAAATCCTGTTATTCTAGATGATTTATAACCTATAAATGCTATTTTGTATGCATTTCCTGATTAACCAGCCATTCGTTTATCCAGCATAATGTCCAGACCGTATAAGAGGGAGCCTACTGTAGGGTGCTTTTAGAAAAAGATTATTCAGTGTACACCAGGCAGAAGAGAAGCAAATTTATCCCAGCAAGCAGTAAATGTTGAGAGGCAGCTGTGAGAGTCAACCTGCTGTATCCAGCTGTCTTCAGAATATTATTTTCCTGAAAGATCAGTCATTTTTTGATGCAAAACGGGCTAAGAGGGAATATAAACGTTTATCCAACAAGAGGTGAGCCATCAAATAGAGTATTTCTTCAGATAATAAGGCTATCAGAGAGACTTTGCCAATTAAACCTTTTCCAGTGTTCCAAAGGAAAATGAGAGAAAGAAAAAAGCACAGGAGTTGATTAGAAGAATGCAAAGTACTTTGGACTTGAACCAGAGCCTAGGACTGGGCTGGGAGATGGAGATGAACAGGAAGAAGGCCAGCAACACTGACATTAGTGAATAAATGTGAGACTGAGACGAAAATGCATCAGTCACATTTGGAAATTATGGGTTTACAAGAAAAACTGTGAGAGAAAGACTGGATTTTTGTTGACTTTGTTAAACTTGGTATGGAACTGATATGTCCCACTTCATGTCATTAATGTTTAGAGGGACACTAAGAGGGGCAAAAGGGAAGAGCAAGGGAAAAAGTAACTGTAAGTAAAAACTATTTTGTTCTTAGCAGCATCTGAGAAAACATTTCATGATATAAATTGTATTATATAGTAAAGCATTTTCCATGATTGTTGTATGAGATAAAGATACTAAAGTAAACAGGTACTTTTTTTCTTTTTTAGTTTGAAGAAATCTAGGCAAAACAATGTAAAAAGAGAAGAAAAACTGGACAAAAGCACATTTAAGTCAATACGTTGTAATCTTGGGCTGTTGAAGTGGACTGATTATAATATATGTAGAACTGAAATGTTTTCTTTTACTTTTGAACAGGTGAATGTCTGGATTAATGACTTTGGCTTAATCTAATGCCGATGTTTTTTGGCAGTTTTTTGTAAGCAAGTGATTTTCTTTTCTTATTATTAGTGACAGAACACAATGTAATGAATAGTTTTTAGGCAGGTAAATATTCAATACCAGTTGAAAAGACTGCAGCTGAGTGTAGTTATATATTTTGTGCTTGCTTCCATGGAAATAAGCAGAATAAAGGTGAAGGCAGTAAATCAAGAGATCTAGACATTGTTGGCAGAGAGAATTGTAAAATTAACAAGTACAAGAGCAAGCAGCTCAGTAAAAAATAAAGTTTTAAATTATTGGAAGTGAATAAGAGATAGCAGCTTTTCTGGTAACTAAATACTTTAATACATTTACTAGAATTGTATATAATTTAGTTTCATTTAAAGATAACCAGAATACTTGTTCTTAAGGATGCTAAAAGTTAGTTTTCTGAAAACATATAAATTGTTTTTTCACATCTGGGTGGAGAATAAATATAAGACAAGGATAGTCAGCAATTATTATAAGTAGGAGCACATGCTGTAACATGCAGATTAGCATGGATAACCTTAATTGTACATTAAATAATGCCTGTGGGTATAGCTGTCAACTAGGGACAATTGTTTCTATCAGAAGTGTTAAACTTCATTATCTGAAGGTATACATAGTTTTGTGTGTTTCTTTTAAGTTAATAAGTTATGGGATGCTCTGGGATAGTTTTTTCAGGATTTCATTAATACAAAAAGTCTTGTAAAATGTAACAGATTCAAATGGAGATGACAAGAAATGATATAAAGGATCAACCTGTCAATCATTAGTGAGTGGATTAATACAACAGCTGGAAACAGACATTTAAAAAAGCTATAATATGTATTAGGTGGGAATAATAACTTCTGGTCATAATGGCCACACTAAACATATTAATTTTGGAACATGAATGACCTCATAGATATAGACAAAATGTAACATTATTGGATTATATTAAGAAATGCAGCTAAAGACTTGCAGGTAGGTGTGTGAGTGTGTGTGCCTTCTGTGAAGGTTGGGCACTGGGCTGGCAACTTGGCACTGTAAAAATCCACTGCCCATCAATAGCGAACCAGTGATCCACTGTGGCGACCCCTAACCGGGAAAAGCCAAAAGAGAAGACAGAAGTATTGGTCACAATGTTTTGCCTACCTTAATTTTCAGCTTTTTTGCTTTCTTCAGTCACACATTATTCCTGACACTCTGTGCCATTTGGCTGTAGCACCTCTGACCTCCTCATTTAGGCTTCCTTTGTCCACTCACCCCTGACAGATACTTAAAGTTGTTGACCTATTCCACTTTTTTCCTTCTATCTCAATTTTCAGATTTTCCCCATTTGTTGTCAAGACAACTGTCTTGTTTCTACTCAGTTTCATCCCATGTACCTTCAGTTTTGCATTCATTTCCCCTATCATTTGATGAAGTTTCTGTTCAGAGTCTGCTTGTAATGCCACAACATCTACATACAGCAACTTTACTGATCTTTCCTCTCTGACCTGTTTGGTAATGTAGTCCATCTAATGTACTAGTGTATGAAGAGCAGTGACCACAGAGCTGAACCTGATGCACACCCACTCTGACTGGTAACCCCTCTGTGAGCCTCAACAAAATACTTAATGTAATTTTATCCTTGCTCATAGTTTGCTCTAACTCTACCAGTGCTTCTGGAACTTTGAACCATTACATTATTGCCCAAAATCACCTTACTTGGGACCTTGTTTATGTTTTTTTTTCCAAGTCTAAGAATATAGAATTGCATTCTTTTCTCAGCTCTAGTGTCTTGTTCACTATCTGCTTCCCTGCAAACACTGGGTCATTTGTGCTATATCATGATCTGAATCTGAACCGCTCCTACTTTCTACTACTCTGCGTATTCATTTATCAGTCACCTTCTCAAGCACTTTCATTCAGTATGACAGAAGTCTGATACCTCTGTACTGCCCACAGATGTGAATGTTCCTTTGTTCTTGTATGTTGTGACTAGAATGCTTATTCTGCAGTTGTTTAGGATACAATTTTCTCTCCATATTGCTATGAGTACCCTTAGGATCCATTCCTCCCTAAACTCATCCAACATTCTAATCATATCTGATGTGATCCCATCTGATCCTGTCACTTTCCTTGACTTCATTTTCCTTAGTGATGTTCTTATGTCTTCTAGTTTTGGCTCTTCTTCCTATTTCATCGCAGGTTGTGTCTGGGGTAGTACAGCGACTGTGGGATTTTCTTCATTCAGACGTTGTTGGAAGTACTCATTCCATATGTCTTTGATGTCCTGTGAACTGGTAAGCATGTTGTTGCTGGCATTCCTTATGAATGGTTTCGGGTGACTATCATCTTTATCTTTCTGTGTTTGCCTTACTTCCTGACAGAGTTTCTTTGTGCCATCTACTGAATCCCTTTCTAGAAGCTGGTAGACTGCCTCTGATGCATTGTTCTTTGCTATTGTGATTTCTTAGTCTTTTTGTTAGCTTAACAGTATTCCTTCTTTGTGATATTTCTTTTCTAACCCCCACTTTTTTCCTACACTCCTTCTTTCTTTTGATAGCTTTCTGGTCTTCTGCATTCCACCACCAGCTTTTCTTATCTACCTTATTTCCATACCTGGTTTGCCTGTATATCTGTTCTGTAGTCCTCACACGTGCTGTTTTCAGATAATACCATTCTTCTTCATCTTCACTTATTTTCAATTCTTCCTGAGGTGCTACAGCCCTGAAAATTTAATTGAACCTTTATGCTTTCACTCTAGTCAGCTTTCAGGTCTTCAGCCTAGTCTCTGCTGACCTTAGAGTCTTCACTGACCACTGTTTTGCAGCTAATTGTGGTCCCCAGTGGTTTGTGCTGTAGGCCGACTGTTTCACTGGGGATGACTTTACAATTGCAGATTCTACCCTAGCACCCTTTCCTGACTAGAAGGACATCTTCCTGAGTTGCATGTTGGGCAGTCTTGTATGTGATCTTGTGACTGTCTGTCTTGTTGAAACTTGTGTGGGCCACCATTAAGCTATTTGCCAGACAGAAGTATAGAATGACCTGCCCTTCTTTATTCTTGCTGCCCCACCCCTGTAGACCCAGAGAGTCCTCACATCCTGTTCTGTCTGTCCTGAAACTAACATTCCGGTCTCACATTATAAACACCAAATCATGTTGTCCTGCTTTCTCTAGCAAACCGGCTACCAGAATGCATTCTTTTCTTTGCCATCACAATCCTGTCGGGGGAGACAGATGGAGATTATGAATGCTATCTTATCTTTACAAGGGAGTCTTCAGAAGGTTCTGAATCATCTCAATTTCCACACCATTGCTTGTCTGACCTTCCCGTGCATATTGGACTTTGAAGCCCAAGTCAAGTGGCTTTGCTGCACTGTTCTTCCATTTATTCTCCTGGATATACAAGATGCCCAATCTTCTCATCCTCCTTGCCATCCACTTCCAAGCTGCCTTCCGTCAGTGTACCTACATTAAACGTAACAATCCTTAGTTCATGTCTGGCAGGTTGATTGGTTTTATGTCCAACTTTTGCTCAACAAAGCTATCCCAGGTAACAGTGGCTGGACAACTAGATGCTGTCTGGCCAGTAGGACTGTTGAGTTTTATGGCAGGCAGATCCTGGCCAATATTAGTCATAGACCCCTCCTACCATTAGCATTGGTCCCTGGCATAGGTTGGAGTAGGAAGGGTCCTCATCCCATTTGCTGTCATATACCCATGTCTATTGTTGGCAGCTTTGGTCAGCATGACCAAATCACTTGGAACCAACTTTTACACCATCATGTAGCTAGTCTGTGTTCCTTGTTGTCCTGACTGTAGAATACCATAGTTGATGCCTAAAGTGGTTGGTCTACATGAGTCTGTGCTGCTGCCCACAACTCCATTCAACTTGGGGTGAACTTGTGGTGAAAGTTTGAGATTTTTTAGGAGATGGGAATAACCCCACAGAGGCACACAGGGAGGACATGCAAAATCCACACTGGCATTGGCCGAAGGTTAGGATCAAATACTATCCCTTGTGCTTGGGAGGCAAAGACTTTAACCATTATGCCAGTTGTGCAGATAGTTGCCCAGTAGGATTTGAGTTAGAGTGGTGGCAGCTGTGCTGGACGTTAAAATAAGACATTTTCTATCTACTTGGATGTGTTTTTTTGTGAGGCTGCACAGTTGTTTATAGGCTCGTTGTCTCATGGGATATATTTCTTGTGGCCCAGGATAATGTGTATTCTATTGTGGAGGAGGTGATATCTAATAGGATGCAGATAGCAAGTATTTTTAATAAGGTAAGTATTATTATTGCTTTGTTGAATTTAGATATTTCACAAGGGCAATGAAAGAGTTCTAAAGTCTTAGCAAACAATGTTTGTATTATTTGTACTTGGGAAGATTTTATGTGTTGGTAGGTTATTAATGGTGTTCCAAAAAATGCCTTGGGTAATGAAGTAATGCTTTTTTCTACTACAGTACTTATCCTAGATGGTGTCATTACATTTAAGGTAGTCAGTTTCTTCTATACAGTGTGGATCTTTTCTTCCCTTACTTCTGTGCGTTATTCCTAGTTTTGGTCTGTTAGGCAGCATTACGGTTAATCTAAAGGGAGTTTTTACCTTGGAATATTCTAAGGGTTAAGGGATAAAACTGAGTTTGAATTAGTAGTAGGGTTTTGAAGAACAGAGTTAGTCATCTTTCTGATCAGTGGTGATATATACAGATGTGCAGTCAATATTATTTAGTTCACTTAACAGTGTATCTTCTGAGGATTCTGTTATATTTCTATGATAATACAGTTTAGTGCTTTTCCTTGTGAGTGTTTTTAAGGGGCAATGTGACAAAAATAAGGTTGTGGTCACTTAGTGAGTTAGAGTTTGTAGGTCCAGTATTCTGTCAGCAATATTTGTGATTAATCTCCACACACACACACACACACACACACACACATATATATATATATATATATATATATATATATATAAATCTTGAGCAGACTCACTTCAGCAAAGCTTGCAGCACCAATTCATGAAACATTTGATAGCTGAACATTTAATATTAATGACTGAAACTCTGTGTGTAATTTATATGTATTATCCATCTATAAGGAGGACAATTTTTGATTATGATGTTCGCTCTACTTCCAGTTTTCATGGATTATATGAGGTTTGAGTGCATGTGCAAGTACATAATGAAGGCATTATTACACTGTGATGCTGTATGTGAGTAGTATATTAATACAGTGTGGAACCACGCAAAAGTGGTATACTGATACAGTGTGGTACTGCTCACAATTAGCATACTGATACAGTGTGGTACTGCACGAGTAGCATACTGATACAGCGTGGTACTCCACATGAGTAGTATAGTAATACAGTGTGGTACTGCACATGAGTAGTATAGTGATGCAGTATGGTACTGCACATGAGTAGTATAGTCATACAGTGTGGTACTGCACATGAGTAGTATAGTCATACAGTGTGGTACTGCACATGAGTAGTATAGTGATACAGTGTGGTACTGCACAAGTAGTATAGTGATACAATGTGGTATTTCATGTCAGTAGTGCACTGATACAATGTGGTACTGCATGTGAGAGGCATACTGATACAGCATGGCAGTATACTGATACAGTGTGGTATTCCATGTGAGTAGTACTCTGATACAGGGTAGTCCTGCATGTGAGAGGCATACTGATACAGAGTGGTACTGCATGTGAGAAGCATACTGATACAGCATGGTACTATGTACAAGTAGCATACTGGTACAGCATGGTACTGCACATGAGTAGTACACCAATATAGCATGGTACTGCATGCGAATAATACTCTGATACAGCATGGTACTGCATGTGAGAGGCATACTGATATAGTGTGGTACTACACACAAGTAGTATACTGATACAGAGTGGTACCACCTGCAAGTAGCATACTGATACAGCATGGCACTATACATGAGTAGTATACCAATATAGCATGGTACTGCATGTAACTAGTACACTGATACAGCATGGTACTGTCTGCAAGTAGCATACTGATACAGCATGGTACTGCATGTGAGTACTATACTGATACATGGTGGCACTGCATCTTAGAGGAATACTGATTAATGTGGTACTTTATGTGAGAGAGATGCTAAGTGTAGTACTATGAGAGTGGGATGGTGCTAGAATGCAACAGTGCATGAATGGGATGTTAGTACAATGTGGTGCTGAAGGCAAGTGGGATACTGGTACAGTGTGATAATGAATGAGAGTGGTATTCTTATGCACTGTGGTAAGGCATGAGAATGTAATGTTGGAAAAGTGTAGTACTGTATGTGAAAGGATAACACAGTACAGTGCTACATATATGGGCGGCACAGTGGTGCAGCGGTTAACATTGTCAGCTCACAGCAAGAGGTTCTCCGGTTTGATTCTCGGCTGGGGTGCCTTCTGTGTGGAGTTTGCATGTTCTCCCTGTGTTCGCGTGGGTTTCCTCCGGGTACTCCGGTTTCCTCCCACATTCCAAAGACATGCATCTGGAGCATTTCTCCCCGGGCCTCCATTGAAAACAGGCTCTGTGGAACCTAGTCAGACATTCCCGGTCAACAAATGTTAAATAAAAAATAAAATAAAAATATGAGGGAAGTTGATACACTATGGTGCTGCATGAGTGGGATACTGACACTTTGTGGTACTGGATATAAACAGGATAATAACATATACTGGTGCCATAAGATGCTGATGCATTGTGGCTCTATATAGAAGTGGGATGGTGCAAAAGTGGGGTATTGCATGGTATGTTTGTACAGTTTGTTGTTGCACACAAAAGGCATACTGCTACAGTGTAGCATTAAATGACAGTGGGACAGAGTCAGTGTGTGGTAGTGCCCATTAGTAGGATTTTTTTTTGCTTCTCATTTTGGCTTCCTGCAGGTAACTGTCAGCTGCTCCACCATCACGTGCTCATCAAGGGGATCTGGGTGGACCTTAACTTCCCCAGATTAATCTGATTCATTTCCAGGGTTAGTGATCCAACCAAGGGTCTTGAACCAGTGGCACACTGTTACCAGGAGCTTTTTTTTCTTAGTTCTTCACCCCTGCGTGCACTGACATCTTGCGGGTGTAGCATGCAATTGGCATCAGTGCTGAACTGCGTTTCATTTCTTAAGGGGCTGACATCAGCAGGATGCCCCACTCACTCTAATTTAGCACCACATGGTTGTTTACCTAGTTTACATTAGGGAAATCAAACTGTATGAGTGAATCCACAGCATGCAAACCCCTCCCCCACCCCAACAATGGGCACACTCACCCTACCTTGCCTATGTTGCCAAGTGTCTGAGCTGACTTTTGAACTCAGGTCACCTGAGCTATAGTCAAAGCTTTATCCCTCTGTGTCACTGACTCAGGCTTATGAAAGGGATGATGTTTGTACAGTGTAGAGCTTTGTGTTTGTAGGATGGTGACACAGTTTAGCAATGCTAGTGAATGGAATAATACCACACAGTAACTACATGCAGCAGGGAGAAATATGATACTTTGATGCCCTAGCTGAGTCGGATAATAAAACAGCACAGTACCACAGATGAGACCATTGACACAGTGTAGTAATGCATGTCAATGGAATGCTGATACAGTGTGGTAATAAAAGAAAGTGGGATGCTAATACAGTGTTGAACTGCATTTGAAGAGGATTATAACAGAATGTGGTACAGCACAAGAGTGGGATGCTTTTAGAATGTGTTGTTCCATGTGAGTGGGATGTACCACACATGAGTAGGGTCTTGCTGGAATGTGGTGCTAATGCAGCAGGAAGCTGTACAAAAAGGAAATGCTTACAAAGCATGATGGTGTATGTAAGTGGAGCAATGACCACTTCTGATATTGAAAGAGAAGAGTATACTGACAGCTAAACTCCTTCATGTGAGCAAACTACTTGGGATGCTGATATACAATGCTGCACATGAGTAGAATGCTGATAGAACATGGTGACAGCTCCATTTGACTGGGACGTGGTTAAAGAATGATGCTGCTGCATGTGAAAAGGATGCTGAAAGGGCAGTGGTGGACATGTCAGGCATGGGGATAGAGGCTGGTGCTAGCTAATGATATATTTAAGGTGTGAAATGAAATACATTGAGAGGCTACATGACGGAGGGATGTCTTTAGTATGTGAAAGGCATCCAAGTGGAATATTGATAGAGTGCAATGTTACACCTAAGCAGAATGTTGATACATACATGAGTGAAATGCCAACAGAGTCGGGTGTTGCATCTGAGTGGGATATTGATAGAGCAGGTATCACAGATGAGTGAGATTCTGATGTTACCTGTAATAAGGATACCAAAAGAGTCTGGTGTTGCTCCTGGCTTGGATGTTAATATAGCAGCATATTGTTTGAGAGTGGGATGGGGAGTGTATGACGGGGACACTAATGAGTGTGTTGCTACTTGGGACTGCAGTGCTGATGGACTGAAGATTCAGTGAATCACAATTCAGCAAAATGCTTCAACTCAAAGCCAGTTTTAATAAACATGAAGTTCCCCTTTTCCCCTGTTATGTAACTGTGGAGTTAAGCTAGGTGACTCTATGGGGTATTTCTTCACATGGGTGGTATGGGGGGGGACTTGCTCATTTAAAAAAAAATTGGTTTTAGTTCACTGAAATTAGTGCTCAGTCAACCTGTTTTGCATGAATCTGACTCACTGAAACTGCTGTTGGAAAGTCAACATAAAATCAATGCTGGGATGCTGGCAGAGGGCGGTGCTGGATGTGACTAGAATACCAGCAAAATGTGGTGTTGGATGTGACTGGAAGAGTTTGGTACTGGATGTGACAGAGATGTTGGCAGAGTGTGGTGGTGGACGTGACAGGAATGCTGGCAGAGTGTGGTGTTGGATGTGACTGGCAGAGCTTGGTACTGGATGTGACAGAGATGCTGGCAGAGTGTGGTGCTGGATGTAAGAGGGATGCTGGCAGAGTGTGGTCCTGGATGTGACTGGACTGCTGGCAAAGTATGGTGCTAGATGTGACTAGAATACCAGCAAAGTGTGGTGCCAGATGTGATAGAGATGCTGGCAGAGTGTGGTGCTGGATATAACAGGGATGCTGGCACAGTAAGATGCTGGATTTGACTGGGATGCTAGCAGAGTGTGGTGCTGGATTTGACTGGAATATCTGCAGAATGTGGTGCTGGATGTGGCAGGGATGCTGGTAGAATGAAATGCTGAATGTGGCTGAGATGCTGGCAGAGAGTGGTGCTGGATGTGACAGAGATGCTGGCAGAGTGTGATGCTGGATGTGACAAGGATATTGGCAGAACATGGTGCTGGATGTGACTGGGATGCTCGCAGAGAGAGATGCTGAATCTGACAGGGATGCCTGCAGAATGTGGTGCTGCTGGATGTGACTGGGATTCTGGCAGAACATGCTGCTGGATGTGATAGGGATGCCTGCAGAGTGTGGTACTGGATGTGACTGGGATGCTGAGAGAGTGTGATGCTGTAAATGATTTGGATACTCATAGACAGTCATGTTGAATGTGAAGGAGAAGTGTGCTGATAAACATGGTGGGTGCTATTTGTGAATGGGATGATGATAAGAGCACTATGCTGCACACATGCTGCACAGGAGCTGGATAATAACACGAATGTTGTAGTATGTGAATGGGTCATTGTTAAATGTGTGGTGCTACACCAATATTAGGATGAAAAAGCTGGCACGACACTACCCATATTAAGAAGAAAAAAGTTCAACCAACTGTGAGAGATTTTATATCGGCTGAGGTGGCTTACACAAATCTACCCTGGTCACTCTACAATATCCATATTCAGACATACAAAACCTTCAGAGTAATGGTATATTAAATTTGGGTGTATTGCATGAGCAAAGCTTTCTGCATCATCTTGTACAGACATAGTTTGGGATGTCATGTAATCTGAGATGGGTTCTTTATGAGAAGTTTTCAGACTACTATATTTAGGGAGGTATAGCCTAGTAATGTGTGTAACTATTGAAGTAGAACATACAGCCAGATAAAGGTTAAAGCAGTCAAAGTTCTATCAGACATTTAAGCAAACACTCACTAGCACACTGTCTATGTACAATTAAACAACTCAGATCGTCTGTCTTAACCCAGCCAGTCAAATGCAAAACAAAAAATTGGATAGTAAATTAATATCCTGCTAGACCAAATCAACTAGATCACTGGCTGTTTCTGGTGATACTAACACAGACCTAGAATATTTGTCCCCAATCTCACATTCAGCTGTGATAATGTGAACAAACCAAAAAAAAAAAAAAAAATTGAAGACTCCTACCCAATGAATTGAAGCTCCTCCCACGTTATACACCTGCATTAAACAGTGTGAGGAAAAGTACAGTTGTGTAAAATTTTACCATAACGGTAGATGTCTTTGCCTTCACTGCTGCAGTATTCCTTACAAATGGGGATTCGCTGACATGAAGCTCACCATCCGGCCAGTTTACCAAAGTCTACCATTGCTTTAAGGTATGTGGAATGTCACCTGCACACTCCCTGTGTAGGGTAGGGCATATAGGTAATGTTCAGGCATACCGTCCACAGAACTGTCTGCCCCAGTAGGAACAGCAGTCAGAGGAAAACCAAGAAGAACCTGCACATCCAGGAAGGAAAAAGACCAGGAGGATGGACGGAGGGAGTGAATACTGCAGCAGTGAAGGCAAGGACATCTACTGTTATGGTAAGATTTTACACAACTGTACTACACCTTTACATTCACTGCTGCAGTATTCCTTACAAATGAGAGTGTGCCAAAGCTCAAGAGAAACTTGGGAGGAGGAAGCAGCAGAGCCCTCTAAGAAGCCATGAAGAATGGCAGCAGCAAAACCAGCTCTGGAGATACCATCCAACTAGTAGTGTTTGGTAAAGGTGTGCACAGAAGTCCAGGTAGCAGCTTCAAGAATAGAATTAGCATCTAAGCCTTTGAAAAAAGCACCAGAGAAGCCACAGCTCTAGCGGAATGAGCCTTTGCAGAAGAAGGAACGCTCTCACCATGAAAAGTGAAACAAAAGGAAATAGCCTTTGAAATCCAAGTGGAAATAGTTTGCTTGGAAATAGCCACACTAAAAGACCTAGGATGAAAGGAAACAAATAATTGGTCAGATTTTCTGATAGCTTTAGTTTTACCTAAATAAAATCTGAGCTGTCTATGCACATCCCACAGTGAGAGCGTGAAAAAGTAGGCAAATTAATAGACTGATTAAGAGACAACTCATTAACCACCTTGGGCATGAAAGAAGGATTAGAATGCAAGGACACCCTGTCCTCATGAAATATCAAAATAGGTGGACAAGCTATAAGGGCTTGCAACTCAGACATATGTCTGGCAGAAGTAATAGCTAACAAAAGAACTGTCTTCCAAGAACAATGTTGCAAGGAAGCTGAAACAGCAGGCTCAAAATGAGCCTGTGTCAATTTTTCCAGAACAAATTTAAGAACCCAGGTAGGATGTACAGGCTTCCTGGGAGGTCTAATATTAAGGAAAACTTTAAGAAATTGCTTAGCCTCAAATCTAGAAGCTAAAGGGGTAATTAAAGGCCGACAAGCAGAAAGAGCTAATAAGTAGGCCTTAATAGAAGAATAGGCCAAACCAGCATTGAGCAACTCATACAAATAAGATTGAACCATAGGAACATCCACAGAAAGTGGGTCCAGGTCATGAGAAAGACATCAAATAGAAAACCTCTTCCATTTAGACAAGTAGTATTTCCTAGTAGTAGGTTTTCTGGCCACCTGCAGGATCTGCAGCATGTCCTCAGAAAAAAAGATGTCTATGAGGGATCAAAATACTGTCACCCACAGTGTCAGTTGAAGCATGGACAGGTGGGGATGGATGACGGACTCCTTGTCTTATGTGAGGACATCCATCCTGGGAGGTAACTTGTGATGATTGCCCTTGGCTATATGCAGAAGTAGAGGGAACCAGTGTTGTCATGTCCAAAAGGGAGTCACTAACAATATTTTGAGAGCATCCTGTTGAATCTTGAACAGGACTCTTGGAAGGGCAGGAAATGCATAAAGAAACACCCCCTTCCAAGAAAGTGAGAGGGCATCCACCTTCCATACCAGAGGACCTGGGACTCTGGCATAATATCTTATGTATAGTATGTTAGCAATTGTTCTGGAGCTTTTCTCCCCCTGGCCTCCACTGAAAATTGACAGTTCTGTCCAGCTGGACCTTCCCGGTAAACAAATGTAAAATAAATAAATAAATAAATAAATAAATGAATAAGTTGGCTGTTCAGAGAGGAGGCAGAGATCTATTCGAGGATAACCCACTGGTGAACAATGGCCAGAAACACATCCCTGTGAAGCATCCATTCTTGGGATTGATGGAAGGACCTGCTCATATCGTCTACCACAATGTTCTGATCTGAAGAGTTATTTGATATGGATAGCCAGATCCGATACAAGAAGAACCAGCTGGTAAAGACTGTAAGATCTTGTACCCCCCTGTTTGTTGATATACCACATGACTGTGATGTTGTCTGTAAATACCTTGAGAGGATGAAAGGCCTGAAGAGCCAGCATAAGAGCTCTCATCTCTTTGATGTTGATGTGCTCCTTCTGCTGACGAGGTGACCACACTCCCTGAATCCTCAGAGAGCCAAACGTTGCTCCCCATTGCACATCTGAAGAGTCTATGAACAGATCCTGAGAGGGAAAATGAGGCTGAAAAGGGAGCCCTGGATTCAGAGACAACTAATGAATCTACCATATGCTGCTCAGTTAAAAAAACTCCAGCTCTACTCAGTTGCATACCGCCTACTTCGAGGCGATCTATGCCTGACATACAAAGCTATGTCAAATCTAGAATTAATGGACATGCTCCACCTCAGTAAATCTAAATCCCTTAGAGCCACACGCTCGAGGGACTTGAACCTCAGCACAGAAATAAATAGAACTTGCTGGAGGGACAGGTTCATAACCCAGAGGCTCCCTTCGCTCTGGAAAAGAATTCCAGTTCATGTGAGGCAGAGCACCTCACTGAATCTCTTCAAGAAGAATCTCGATAGGTGGATGGGGGATCGTAGGTTTGTCCCAGGGATTACTCCCGTGTCACTATTAGACAGAGGCACAGTAAACTAAACCTTAAAAAGGGCACAGTATACTCAAATCAAGGGGTGGCGTAAGCCATACAGAATCAGGCTAGGCTTATAATTGCCCCAGGGCAGATAGCCTAGTATGAACCTATGAACCACAGAAGTTCTTTCTTGAGATGTGGGAGAAGAGGAACAGGAAAGTCTAGAGGATGTGCATGTTGAAATCACACCAACTTCAGAAACCACTGGAATTTTCTCATATGGAGTTTGGCCAGAGGAAGCATTGAAATGGTGGAAGCCATGAACTCCAGAGCTTGCAGAAACTCCCTGGCTGTAATGGAGGCCAGGGAAAGAAGATTTTCAAAGAAAGAAATGAGAGTTAATGCCTTTGGAGGAGTCAGGGATGCCACCATTGGCACTGTTTGAATCCTGCAACCCAGAAAGATGTGATCCTGAGAAGGAGTCAGGGAAGACTTTTTGAAGTTTATTGTAAACCCCAGGCTCTGAAGAAGAGAAATGGTAAAATGAAAAGTTTGCAAAAGGACCTCTGGAGAATATGCCTGAAAGCAGGTCATCCAAATAAGGAAATATATGGATCCCTTGAAGCCTGCAAAAGGCAATCGCAGGAACGAGGCATTTGGTGAATACCCTTAGGGCAGTAGGAAGGCCAAAGGTCAAAACACAGAACTAAAAATGCCAGGAAGCAACAGCGAAACACAAAAATCTCTTGAAAAAGAGAATGGATTAGAATATGGAGATAAGCATATTTGAGGTGTAAAGACACTAGAAAGGCCTGAGGGAGCAAGAGAGGAAAAAGGGAATGAAGGGAGAACATCCAAAAGGAAATCACCTTCAGAAAGGTGTTTAGATGGGAGAGATCTAGAATAGGTCCAAGTACCTTCGTTTCTGGGCACTAGAAACATTCTTGAATAAAACCCTTTCCCCCTTTCGGACATAGGCACCTCTTGAATAGTACCCAGAGACAAGAGGTCTCAAAGAAAAGGAAGTTGTTCCAGAGGAGGCTGAAGAATGTCCATAAAAGCAGGGTGGGAAATCTGGACCCTGAAGTACCCTTGCTGAATGACTGCCAGAACCCAAGAATCCTGGGTGATTCGGAGTCAAACAGGAAGAGAAAGAGAAAGAGGAATGTGGCTGGGAATGGGCGGATAATCAGACAGCACCTGGTTTGTCAGGAGAGGAATGCTTAAGGATCACCGTAGTCTAAGTGGCCTTAGCAGGAAGAGTCTGTTTACTACCCTTTCTACCTTTAGAAGGAGGGCAAGATTGCTTATGAACAAAGGCTGGCTTAGAAGGGTAGTTTTGCTGAAATTTAGGTACAGGAGAAAGAAAGACATGCTTAAGCTCCTGTAAAGCCTTCCCATTGTCCTGAAGAGTCTTAAATAAACCAGCAGCTGCTTCGCCAAACAAAAAAAAAAGGAGTATTATTCAGAGGAGCATCCATCAACTTAGCCTTAATATCATCAGGCAAAAGTGGAAGCTGACGCCACGAATATCTCCTCAGAACTGAACCAGAATCAGCAGCCCTAGAAGAGGCATCTGCTGCATCACAGCTACATTTGATAGAATGACAAACTACCTGAGAGGAAGTCCCAAGCAAGAAAAGAGCAGAAGATTTACTCTCAGAGTTTGGAAGATCAGAAAGAATCTGACAAGCCTGAGAAAGAAGACTCAAGCTATACCTAACGATATGGGTCTGATAATTAATAGCCCTAAAAGCTAGGGTAGCTAAAGTATAAACCTTCTTATCCAGCCTATCCATGGTTCTACTGAACTTGTTGGAAGGCAGTAACTTGAATGAAGGAAGCAATTGAGACAGCTTATCAGAGTCTACAGACACCACAGAAGGGTAAGCAGCAGGACATTTAAACAAAAAGAACAAACATACCTCTCAGCCTGGAAACATCAAAAATCCGAACAAGGCCCATGAAAAATAGGTACAAATCAGTTTGCTGATTAACGTAAAATTTGCATGCATAATTATGTAACCACACCCACTCCAATAGAATTGTGGGATACCAACTTTCAAATGCAAACTGAAGAACAGACAACCAAAATATGGCACTAGAGTCCCCCTGCAGCCATTCCAATGTCCCATTACCTGGCTATTTTGCCTCATTTACCATAAACACTAATGTGTGCGTACTGCTTAACTTCTACAATGATTATTTCGATTTTATTTTTACATTTTATAGCACAATGCACAGACACTAATAGATATCTGCTAAACAAAGCAATACTGTCTCACAATGAAAATAGACTTGGCATTAAAACTTTTTTGTATCAACAGTTGTTTTAAATATTGGCATTAAAACTTCTCTGCTCTTGAAACTCACATTCATTGAAACAGCATTGAAACCCACACCACATCCAAAGAAAATGCATCTGGCCAGTGGTGGATAAAGATTACCTTTGGGCTGTTTTCAAATCATAGGCCCCTTGAACAAAAAACAAGAAACATGCATGCATTCTTTGATACCCCTTCCTGACTTTATTAAATTATATTCCTTGTATAATACAGCACACATGTTAAGAGAGCATTTTAAATTTATTGTTTGAACTTTTTTCCAGTAGGGAATAAAACAAAATGCATGAACCATTAATGAAAAAACTGCCCAATTCAGAACATTTCCATCATACAAGTGTACTTCCACACACACTATATATATATATATATATATATATATATATATATATATATATATATATATATATATATATATATTACATACATATACACACTCACACACACACACACACACACACACACACACACACACACACACAGAATGACAGTAGTGCACAGCTTCTCGCACTTATTTTAAATTTCAGGTTTTTTTTTGGGGGGGGGGACAAAAGGTCAAAAACCAGGGACACATTTTAAACATTGCTTGTATAATTTTGGAAAGATGCTAGAATAAGGCTGAGTGACATAATACTATGCCAAATAAGCAGTTTCCTGAAAGATAGGAAGACTGAAACTTAATGGCTATCATATAGTGAATTCATTTCTCATTTCTCACCATAGCTCTCAACCTCTTCATAGGTTCATAGGTTCATAGGTTCATACTAGGCTATCTGCCCGAGGGCATTTATAAGCCTAGCCCATAGTTTTGTGGCTTACACCACCCCTTTTGTATGGGGAACTATACCCATTATTTTGCTGTGCCTCTGTCTAGCAGTGACACTGAGGTAATCCCTGGAGTATATCTGCTATCTCCCATCCATTGGTCAAGATTTCTCTTGAACAAGGCCAGCGAGGTGCTCTGCCTCACATATACTGGGATTTTGTTCCACAGCATAGGGAGTCTTTGGGTGATGAATCTATCCCTCCAGCACGTCCTATTAATAGCCATGTCGAGGTTTAAGTCTCCCGCCTTGTGGCTCTGATGGACCTAGATTTTTTGAGGTGAAGCATATTCATCAAATCTGGGTTAGACATGGCCGTGTATGTCAGGCAAAGGTCACCTCTGAGCAAGCGGTAAGCGACTGAATAGAGCTGGAGTTCTTTCAGTTGGGCAGCATAGGACAGATTTTTGAGACCCTTTATCCTTTTGGTGAGGAACTGTTGTGGCCTCTCCAGCTGCTGCAAGTGTCGGGTCAGATACATTCCGAATGGGGCATTGTACTCAATCATTGGTCTGATGAGTGATGAGTATAGGGAGACTATGACCTCCCTTGATCTAGATGTGAATCCCTTCATGATAAGGTGGGCAATGTAGAAGGTCTTCCTAACTACTTTAGCTACATGGGTGTCGAATGACAGGCTACTTTCAACCTGGGTCCCCAGGTCCCTGATAACTTCTTCTGTGCTCAGAGGATTACCACCTATATGGTAGCTAGGGGTAACCTTGTTTTTCCCGAAGGGTATGACTATGCATTTTTTGGCATTTAACTTTAGGCCATGGCTCTGGCACCAGTCATCCGTTTCTGTGAGATCCTTCTGAAGGATATCTGTGTCAGATGTGTTTTCGACTACGGCGCCAGTTTGCAGTCATCTGCAAACTTTGTCAGCCATAACCCTCCTGTGTTTGCTTGTACTTGGGAAAAGTAGATGCCAAACAAGAGTGGGCCCAGGACTGAGCCCTGTGGGACACCACTTGTGACAGGCTTTGAGTCTGACATGGCGCCAGCAACTCTGACCCTGTGGGTTCTGTCACTCAGCCAGTTTGCAACCCATCTTGTGATGTATGGGTTAACATTTAAGCTGATGAGTTTTTCAATGATACCCGAGTGGGGTATTGTGTCGAAGGCCTTCGCCAGATCGAGGTAGGCTGTATGGACTGCCTTTCCCTCATCAATGGCTTTGGTGACTGTTTCAAAAGTCAACCAAGTTTAAAAGGCATGATCTGCCTTTGACAAAGCCAAACTGGGTTGGATCCAAAGTCTGCAAATTCCCTATGTCTTTATTTATGAGGTCCATTATGATCCTCTCCATAGCTTTGCAGATGAGGCTTGTCAAGCTAATGGGCCGGTAATTTCCAGGGTCTGTGGAGGCACCGCCTTTGTGAAGTGGGACCACAGTCGCAGTGCGCCACTCCCTGGGCACGTATCCAGAGGTGAGACTATGATTAAACAGCTGTCCTAGCTGTGGGTTTAATTCCTCATTGAGTTCGTGGAGCACACAGCCTGGGACACCATCAGGTCCCATGGATGCTGTGTTTTTTGCTTTGGAGAGAGCAGTTCTCACTTGGGCGTTTGAGATGTTTGGGGGGCTGCAACCATTTGGTATAGATATCTCTCCTTTTGGGGGGGAGAGGGGGGAGAAGTTTGCACTGAACCTGTCAGCCAGTATGTTGGCAATGTCTGTAGGATCAGTAATCTTCACATCATTTTGAACTAGTTCTGAGCATATCTGGGAGTTTCCTCCCAGGTTTCTAACATAGCTAAAGAAGGCCTTATGATTGTCTTTTGAGTCTTTAGCTATTTTTCTCTCAAAATTTGCTTTGGATGATTTTATGAAAGCTCTTAGCTTTTTACTTATAGTGATCAAAGGTGTCTTACCTTTTAAGGATTTTGCTCTATCTTGTAGTAGCTTCCTCCTTTTGTTGTAGAGTTTGTTTATGGCTGGGGTCCACCAGACTGGACGCTTGCCCTTGGTACAAAGAGTCTTTGTTTTGCTTGGGATTGCCTTATCCATGCAGTCCTGCAGGTGCTGGTAGAAGGCATTTGTAAGTGATTCAGCGGCTTGAGTACTGTTTTCCGCCGGCTCGGGGGCCTTAAAGGAGACCACACTAGTCTTTAGAAGTGTGAAGTCGGCTTTCAAGAAGTTTTTTACTGTGGTCTTTTTTATTTCAGGTGGGGGTGAGATGAGGACCTCCAGCAAGATTAGTTTGTGATCTGATCTCACCAGTGAGGGGTATACTTCCGGTGTTGAACATTGTGCTCCCATGTTCGTGATGATGAGATCAAGTATGTTTTCTCCTCTTGTGGGGATGGTGACTAGTTGTTCCATGGCATTTGAGTTTATGAATTCCAGGAACTTTTGGGCTAGGGTGTTTGGGCTTGAGTAGTGTTCCCAGTCTATATTAGGGTAATTGAAGTCACCTAGTATGATGGTGTTTGGAGATACATTTATCCCCTCCAGTGTTTTCAGGAAAGCCATGTGAGGTTCCTGAGTTTGTGAGGGTGGCCTGTAACATGCTACAATTTGCAGAGCAGTCTTGCCTATAGTTAATTGCACCTGGATGGTCTCCGATGCATCGTGCATTGCCACCAGTCTTGAGGTGTGGGTGTCCTTGATGAATATGGATACCCCCCTCCTTTCTTGGTATTGTCCGGATTTTGGGGCCGGAACGCATGGTATGAGGTAAAACCTGTCAGTGCTGGGGTGCTCTCAGGAGCCTTGAACCAGGTTTCTGTCACAGCACAGACATCAATGTTCTCCATACTGAGAAGGGCCTTGAGTGCATGCATTTTGAGATTTAGACTTCTGGCATTGAGCAGCATTACCCTTAGTTTTTTCCTTTTTGTGTTCTAGGGTCGTACGTTTAGAATTTGAGCCTTGCCTAAAAAGGCACTATGGGGTGGCAAGAGCCTTTGCCAATATCCGAATCCCAGGGGTGACAGGTGCAAGCCGCCCTTGAAGCAGCGTGGCTTGTCCAGCATGTCATCCCAGGCAGACAGACATTGGATCCCCTTTGAATGACACCAGAGTTTAAGCCAATTGTTAAAGCTGATCATCTTATCTCTGTATTGTGGCATCATTCTTGGTGAAGGTAGGATACTGCTCAAGGTCAGGGTCATACCTGCCTGGGCTACATAATCAGAGAGCTCCTCAATGTCTCTTTTCATGTAGTCCAAGGAGGTACGTCTCAGGTCGTTTACACCAGCGTGGACAATGACTGAGTCGTATTTGTACCTGCTGTTGAGAGACCTGAGTGCTTGCGTAGGCAGCTTACTGTAACTCTCTCCTTACTCAGTCTTAGCACAAAAAACCTGGACAAAGCCAATAATGGGGGAATACAGAATTCAGTTCTCACTTCTCAGCATAGTTCTCAACATCTTAGCACAAAAAACCTGGACAAAGCCAATAATGGGGAATACAGCCCCAAAATGGGGACACATTTCAAATACTGATCTATAAACTTGGAAAATTGCTAGAATAAAAAGGTTTTGTATTACCATTTATTCTCTGAAGAATATGAAGTCTGAAATTCAAGTATCTGTCATTATTTAGTGAATTCAATCCTTCAGTGATTTGCCACAAAAATCCTGAAAACCACAGATTTTTTGAGGAACAGAACAAAAATATGAGGCATAAATTCACATGTGGTGGTGGCTAGGGACTTTAGGCTCTTTTTACCTGTACCCAAGATACAGGGTTTGAGCCAGAGTACCACTACACACACACACACACACACACACACACACACACACACACACACACACACACACACACACACACACACACACACACACACACACACACACACACACACACACACACACACAATTCATGAAACTAGCGTACACAACCCAGGATGAATTTGTTAGACTAGTGGTCAAACACAAGGTGCCCTAGAGATACTTCAGCAAATCACCATCAAAAGAAAAATAAATATTCCAGGAATGTTTATCCTAGTAGAGCTGCATATCTCCAAGAGTTGTAAGACCATCACAAAATAAGCAAGCTTACTTATAAACAGTTCTTAATGGACATTAAAAGGAAGATGGCATTAGACTGTAATCAGAAAAAAAAAACAGTATGTAATTTTGCTGACTGTGCATTTTAATTAATTTCTTAGACTGGTAATGTGTTACTCAGACACTTTCATGCACAGCCTACTCCAGAAGCAAAAGTAAATAAAATATAGATACACACACACATTCAAACACAAACTGTGTGTATGTGTGCATGCAGGTGTTTAACTTGTCGTGTAGCCAAATAATTTGAATGTTTTGGGGAATAAATTGAAGTATTCAGGAGAAAAAGAAGAAAGAACATAAACACAAAGAGAACATGCAAACTCCATACAGACAGTGACCAGAGATCAGGACTGCACCCCCTAGACTCTGGAGCCATGATGAAGAGATTGTATCATCACTAACAAAGCAAACATTACCTTAGTTGCTCTCTTTGCTAACTTGTAAAATTAAATAAAAGTGAAAGAAACAGGTTCAACTGACAAACAGTTCACTGTTACTGGAAATTATGAGTTTAAAATGTATTTACTGGGAAGATGAATGGACTCCTCTCCCTAAATACATAAAAAGATACAAAATAAACCTCTGAGAAGAATATCCTGAGTGCACACAACTCTGCTAAATTACAATCTCCATGCTGTTTTTTATGTAAAACTGCCTGGCTCCACAATATTAGAAGGGAATCTTCAGTCCTTTTCACACATAATGGATGTCTATGAGCTATTAAATCAAAACAGGGGTAAGAAATTAACACATGATGGCTGACTTCTGTACCTGAAACACTGGAATTCTAATGCTACTGACACTGTTTCTGTTTCTGTTTCTGTCTCTCTCTCTCTCTCTCTCTGCAGCTGTAGGCAGTTAGAAAGGCTTCTGCAGGGGTGGAGACTTTTGGAAGAGGCTAGACGCATAGCAACAAATAAATGAGGGTTAATTACATCAGTAAATGATGGAAATGTAGTTTATATATCATATTGTCAAGACATGATATCCCTAAAGTGCAAGATTTGTCTTAACATGTTGATGTTTATAAAATTAATCTTTCTATGTTACAGCATATTTTCTTAAATATGTGTCATCTCCAAAGACTACAACACTGCTCACATTGTAATTACTTGCTTAATTAACAGTGTTAGAAAACATATAGTACTACCACTCAGCTTGTGTGAGTTTGCAAACACCTGAGAAGCAGGGAGAAACCTCAGGGTAAAACATTGCAGATTCAATGTTGTAGATAAGTTACGAAGAAGGGAGAGTGCCTGTACACAGATAATAACTGTTATTCTCAGACTAAGTGCAAATGTCAGGAATATATATATACAAGTTCTATGTTGCAGCATATACCCCTTTTCCTAGGGACAGCATTCTCAGAGTTAGGATTTATAAGTGTCTGAATTGTGGGGAGTACAAAGGGGGGACATTTCTGCAAAAACACTAAAAAAGGTAACAGCAAGTTTTAGAATTTTCAGTTTTTTGGTCAGCATTGGACTTTAATTTTTGAAATATAAGGACTTGCAGTATTGGATCTCACATTTCCAAAGGGAGCAGTAGAACATTACTAATGTATTCACTTTCTGGGCATTCAAGGGACAAAGGTGAGTTGATCTTAACATGAACTTAACATGAAGCAATGGTAAAAGTACTGAAGTAAATGCAGTGTTACTTTAGATTTCTTGTGACTAAAAATTATCACTCAGAAAGCGAACACAAAACAACTCAAACTGGAAAGACATTACACTCATCTGAATGTCTGGCTGCCCATTCTGGCAAGGTGAGTAGAAATAATCCACTGGGTACTGCCATAATCTGCACAAGTGGTATCATAAAACAAATGTTATGGGTACTTACTATAACACTAGCTTTGTGAGTATAGTCCAGGCTAAAAAATTTAGTAGGACTTACACCAAAAGTGTGCACATAAAACTTCCTTAACATTTGGCTGGCTCGTGGAGGCAGGAAGGAAGAGATCAGCAGTAGTATAACTTACAGGAAGTGGAGACAAAGGTCTTCAGCCCTGCTGTAAATATGGGGGAGCCCACTGAAAAATCAAAAATGGACACTGACCACTGCATATTTGCCATGGGGCTAGACAAAGGGCAGGCATAGTCAAAAAAATCAGAACCATTAGAAGATGATCATTCACAACAACCTGCCTCTTGTTCCTCACTGGCAATGTGGTTTTGGCCAGCCAGTGGGAGGAATTAATGGGGCATAATGGTGAGAAGGATCTCATTAATTTCCCAAGCTGCTCTTTCTATCCCATTCCATAAAGCAATGCTCCCTGTTCTTGAACAAGTGACAGACTTGTGGGGACTGATCTTTTCTGCACTGCTGATTATGCCATTCTAACAACTTGCACCTGATCTATTTGCCTCACCATAGTTATGGATCTGTCACTAATGACTTCTCTGGCATGAACATACAGTGGCTGAGCCTGTCCACTAAAGACCTGGCTTTGATAAAGATGGACCCTTCTAACTAGAGGTGATTTTTCTGCTTGCCTCTTTGCATAATGGGTGGTAGCAAGTCACTCCTTGCTGTTGATATACCAAACAAACACCATATTGTCTGACTGGCAGGGACCATGACTGTGGGGATAAACTGCTACAGACGTGGTAGGAAGAGAAGCCTTACACTCATTTCCAGGACACTGATGTATGCAATTTCTTTTCAGGCCTATTCTGTTGGTCAAAACACTGAAAAAAAAAGCCAAATAAAATGACTGCTCCTAGTCCTTAGGCTATCTGCCCCTCACAATTCCTCCCTCCTTGAATTTGGTCCATCTGTAGTAGGAGGAGTATCCACATGGAGGCTACAAAGTCATAAACTGGTCTGGAACAGATCTCCATATCAAGTGTCTAACAGTACAGACTTTCTGCTGCTTGATTGCGATGTCCAAATAGTCTTTTCCATGAGACTACTGTGCCCCATGATTTCACTGCAGGATGGATTCTCATATGATACCTGGCATGAGGCACTACACGAATGGTTACATCTATCAATCCCAGAATACTAAGACACTTGCTGGAAATGGAAAATGGCTCTAAAAGAATTGGATGGACTGCTTTAAGAATGCCTTTCCAAAGTTCACTCATCCCTGAGAAGTGACACCTGTGAAGCAGATACTTTCTGCTTTCAGTAGAAGCCTGTGACTTCATAAAAGCAAGCCCATCTGCCTCTGTATTAAATTACTGTACATGTGCTCAGCAGTCTTTGTTCAGTCAATATCTAGGATGTACAATAAAGCAGCTTCAAGCAATTTGTTGTTTCTATGTGAGTTTCTTTAAAGTGCATCTTCTTCTTCTTCTTTTTCCCAGTTAGGGGTCACCACAGTGGATCATCTGTCTGCTCATGATTGGCAGTGGAGTTTTACAGTGTCGAGTTGCCAGCCTGGCACCCAACCTTCCACAGAAGGCACACATACATGCACACAGTCACACCTAGGGCCAATTTAGAGTGTCCAATCTACCTACTGCATGTCTTTGGGATGTGGGAGGAAACCGAAGCACCCGGAGGAAACCCACGTGACCACAGGGAGGACATGCAGATTCTTCACAAAAGGTACCCCAGCTGAGAATCGAACCAGAGAACTTCTTAGTTTCTTTAAAGTGCATAAAAGAATAAAAAAAAGGTGTCAACAAGACTTATGATCTGGGAAGAATCGAATAATTTCAACCCATCCTGGAATTGTATTCTGCATATACACAAAAAACTGCACACTTTTTTGTGATAAATGACATTCTTTCAGAGAAGCACATGGTGGTATTACTTTGTTTTATGGGTGCATCAACATATGGGACAAGATTCAGAATGGCTTACCATGATGCCTACATACTACATATTACAGGTACATTTAGGAGCTGTGTGTGTATGTATGTATGTATGTATGTATGTATGTATGTATAAATGTATGTATGAATGTATGTATGTATGTCTAAAGACATGTCTGTAGGGGAAAGACTGCAGATGAATGGGTGTGTGTGTGTGTGTGTGTGTGTGTGTGTGTGTGTGGGTCTATGTAGCATGCATGTGGATGTGTAGCTGTGGGCTTTCTTGTGAATGCTTCATGTGTGCATGCATACTGTATGCATGTGTTGGAAATGCATTTAGGTGTGTAGGTGAATGTTCCCATTAGTGTGAGAGAGTGTGCATGGGGGCTTGATTGTGGATGCTTAGTGCATGTGCACGTGTGTGTGTATGTGTGTGTGTGTGTGTGTGTGTGTGTGTGTGTGTGTGTGTGTTTGTTGGGGAGTACTTCTCCAACTACACTGCATGAGCTGGTAAGGAGAACAATAGCACAGTCAAGGTCTGACAGCATAGTGTTCAATTTAGTGACTTGGTAATTAACTGCTGAAGAGTGGTCCTGTGCTCAGCTTAACCTGTCTTTGAATCAGTAATTATCTCTATCACAGTACATGACTAATCCATTTGAGCTAATGGGTATGGCTGAAGAGAGTCTCTTTGAATTCTCCCCATAGATTACATCAAAAATCTTTTTTCCTTTAAAAAAATCTGAAGACAGATTTCTGACTATATCATTAAAATGTTAAAGAAATATTTGCCACAAAAAAGGCTTAATTCTTTTCTGTATATGCTAACTAGAACTCCATCATTGGTTTAAATTCTTCCGTATTTCCCAGCTGAGCTCTTGAAAAATCTCACTACTGGTAATGGTAGATCACTGTTTACTTCATTTACAATATATGTCTATATTGCAACCACAAAAGTCCGAAACATCGAATACGGAATCATTGACGCATATTACCCAAACCGCGAATACACCGAACACCCTAAACTGCGAAATTCAAAATCTTGAACCACCACAGTTGTCCAACCCCACCCTCGCGCTACATACTACCTACCCAAATAAAATAAATAAACCACATACATACACTAACCAAAACCCTATATTAAACCTTACATACATTACTGTCTATGCACTTACCTTAACCCGCACCCTAACCCTAAGGTCCGTAACTATCGCACACTATTACTATCTATGCACTTACCTTTACCCACACCCTAACCCTAAGGTCCGTAACTATCACACACTATTACTATCTATGCACTTACCTTAACCCGCACCCTAACCCTAAGGTCCGTAACTATCGCACACTATTACTATCTATGCACTTACCTTAACCCGCACCCTAACCCTTAGGTCCGTAACTATCGCACACTATTACTATCTATGCACTTACCTTAACCCACACCCTAACCCTAAGGTCCGTAACTATCGCACACTATTACTATCTATGCACTTACCTTAACCCACACCCTAACCCTAAGGTCCGCAACTATCGCACACTTACCTTACAGAGCTATACCGCAGAAGGGCCAAGCATGACGATTCGACATTTCGGATTTCGTGCTTCAGGACGATCAGTGTTTTTGTATTTCGACGTATATGTGTCGACATTTCCGTATTCGGGTAAGTGGACCTTCACAATTTTAATAGGGAACCTATACATATATATATATATATATATATATATATATATATATATATATATATATATATTTTTTTTTTTTTAATTAATGCAATCACAAGCTTAATGAAACAGCTATAAAGTATATTATTGAACTGAAACATTGCAATGATAACTGGGAATTTAGAACAAATTTGTATAAAACACTTTGTAGATAGATCTATGAGTGGCATACTCAGTGATGCTTATCAGAGAAAATTGCTTTCAGAAGATCTTCCAAGACATTTAAGACTGCCTTAAGTATAGAGATTGTAAATAGAGATATGCAACATGCAACTTTAGAGGAAGCACACAAGATCCACATCCATTCTCATTTGGACAGACATGGGAGGAGAGACTGAAGGATAACCAAACAAAAGGACTCCTTTGGGACAAAGGTGCTTAGGGCTCTCAAGTCTAGAATAAGCCTGAGGTCCCTAGAATTTTATGGCATGAAATGAATATGGAATAATATTCAAGCCCTTGCTCATCACAAAAGACATATTGGAGGGTTCTTTTCTCAAGCAGCTGTTGTACCTCTTTCCTTGCCTGCAACTTTTGGCAGGATGGTACATTAAGCAAAGGCAACAAGGGAGAAGTGGTGGGAACAAAAATGGAAGAGAGTCTTTTGCTTAGTCTTACTAAGAACAAGACTAAATATAGTGAGTCTATGCAACTCCAAATAGAGGTAGCTGCAAAGGGAGTCAAAACTACTATGATCCACCCTGAGGTTGCTGCAGCCCCCCTAAAATAGCCAAGGTCTACACTCTTTGTTTTAACAGCATTGTTGGACTCCAGCTCGGGGAAGATTGCTAGACTCTAATGGAATCTTGTTGCTAGAGATGTGGCTTGCAGTAGAACCAGGGACTCCACTGATTACTCTATAGTCTCAAAAAGAAACACCATGGAGCTTGAAATCTGACTCCTGCATCAGTAATAGTTGCCTCTTTTCTATCATTACCTTCAAGAGTTTGTTTATTTCTGGTCCAAATACAAAGCTCCTTGAAAAGGAGATGACTCTATAAAGGTTGCCTTTGTGTCCTTAGCAAAAGTAGTGAGGTACAGCTAGGAATGCTGGTGTACAGCTATGCCAGTCCTTACCATCCCAGCTGCTCCAGGCACAGCACTGCATGTTACATAGGTTCATAGGTAGGTACTAGGCTATTGGCCTTAGGGCCTATATAAGCCTAGCCAAAAAGGTACCCTGACTTTCACCACCCAAGAAAATTATTTTCCTGTGCCCCTGTCAAGCAGAGCCACAGAAGTGATCCTCGTGGTGAATTTCCTATTTCCCATCCAATCATCAAGATTTTTTTTTGAAGAGTGCTAATGAGGAGCTCTGTTTGACATAGATAGGTAGCCTGTTCCAGAGTATGGGAAGTCTCTGGGACAGGAATCTATCCGTCTAGCATGTTCTGTTTATTGTGGTGACAAGATTTAGGTCCCTAGAGCGTGTAGCTTGGAGGGATCAGCATTTCTTTAAGTGGAGCATGTCCAACAGCTCTGGGTTTGACATAGCTTTGTATGTTAGGCAGAGGTCACCTCTGAATAGGCCATATGCGACGGAGTAAATCTGGAGTTTTTTGAGATGGTCTGCCTAGGGCATCTGTTTGAGGCCAGTAATCCTCTTTGTGAGGTATTTCGGTGGCCTTTCCATTTGTTGTATATGCCTTGTGAGGTACATACCAAAAGGGGCGTTGTACTCTATAATGGGTCTAATGAGTGATGAGTAGAGGGGAACAATGACCTCTTTTTTTCTGGATGAGGAAACCTTTTGTGATGAGGTGTGCCATGTAGAAGGATTTCCTGACCACTGTGGTGATGTGATTATCAAAGGAGAGACTACTGTCCACCTGTGTCCCAAGGTCTCTTATCACACTTTCGGTGTTATGTAGTCTACCACCTATGTGGTAGTTTATGGGGATGTCTCAGTGAGGCCCTTTTGTAGGATGTCCACATGGACTATCACTCTGACCACAGTTATTGCACTAAATGCCTTTGCTTTGAAAGTCCCCAAGAGACCATCAGGTAATCAGTCTTCAACACTGTATTTCATACAGCATGCCCCTCCTAAGGACAAAGTGCTCAAAAAAAAGCTTTTCCATGAGGTCTATATTCCTTGATTCTTTATCAGGGGATTGATAGCAGGAGCTTTAAAAAAAAAGAACATTCTCTGCAAGGTAGCTGACAAAACAGATATAATCAATATTACTGAGTGATTCAAAAATATGAACTGCCTTCTTGGGATCTCGGCCTACAGTGTCTGCATGTTCCCAAGGAAAAAATAGATAGGATCCCACTGGATGCTTACTAGTGGAAGCACCAGCCATGAAGACTGATTCATCATTCTGTAGGCTTTTTATGGTTGCCTCTAATGATAAGATGTGGTTTTAAATGGCCAGCACCATCTTTCCTTCATCAGTTTTAGAACTTCCTCAAATCAGAGGACCTCTGGAGGAGAGAAGAGAAGAGAAGAGAAGCAACTCTGTAATCCTCAAATGTATCTTCCACAGGGAATCCAGCTCTTGCAGTAAGTACTTTAGCTTTTCCTGGACTTTATGGTTCAGATGATTCTGAAAATATGGACACATAGACTCCCTTAGCAGCATAATCATGCCTCTGCAGGGATAACTGCAAGGTATATCTTACTGGGAAAGAAGAACAAAGTGGGGAAGGTATAACCTGCTTAAACTATGAAGGAGAGATTGTAGTGGGAAACACTGTAGACTGGACAAGGGAGGGCAGGAAGAACACCAAAAAAATACTCAGGTAGAGAGAAAGACTAGAACACCAACAATGTAGACATGACCAGCCTATACCTGAAGAACTTCTGCCTGGGGGCTATAACACCTGACCCTCAGATGTTCAAGGGAAAGAATACCATGAAATAGTTGACATTTGCTACATCAGTTCCGTAAGGCAGGTATCACATAAACAAACATAAGTATAACAGGAATGTTTACTTTGGGCATACAATGCCTGGTGGATCATTGTCAGGGCTGATGCCTCAAAAATTCATTCCAACAAGCAAGACATCTGTATCAATATGGATGAAGCTTCAGCCTAATGGGGAAGCTAAAGCCTAACACATCAAATCTGGAGATAGAGATGATTGCTGAGCAGGTATCAGCAAACTGACACCAGATGAACAGGCAAAGGGGAACAGATGCATTGAGGCCTGGGATTAGGGAACAAGTATATGAGTTTTAGATGAGGGGTTTCCCTCTAATTTAATGGCTGCAGCTAAGTGGTCATAATATGCAGCACGACAGGTAGCCTTCTCATAGGTGTGGGACAAGGAATTGCAGGACCCTGGTCCACATCAGTGAGAGAGACGTCATCCACAGTTATGGTGTGCTCTATAATAAGGATGACAGGGAGACTGAATTTCCCTTCTGCTTTATGATAGACATCTGTCTTCTTGATTTTTATTTTCTAATTAAAGTATGAAAAGCATGTCGGCTCTGTGGTATCAAGGGATAAAGCCTTTATTGCAAGACCCAGTTTCAATCAGCAACCCTGAAGCTAGAGAAGCCAACATGGGATTGGTAGAGGAAAAGGTTCTTTCAACTCATCTCTCTCAGGGAAGAAGGATCTGTGGGATGCACTGGGGGCATTCCTACATCACATCTCTGGGGTAGACCAAAGCTGAGAATGGGAGATACTGGTACGAGTAGTGGGTGTTGCATACAGATGACAGCTTCCTTGCACCTCCCAGGGCATGGGCTCTTACAGTATTTCAATCAGCATGTGGGCATTAAGGTGCAGCAAACCATAACTGATTTCTTCTCTCTGTGTTGTAGATGAAGAGACACTAAGGCTCCGACCCTGGTCCATCAGGTAGTGGGACTGGTGGACATACGGTAAAGTGGTAAGTAAAAGTAGACATGATAGGCATGTAACTTGTGAAGTAAGAGATCATCTAAGTAGTATCATGCTATCACATTGAAAGCTCTTCTATTGTATAAAAAGTTCATAAATCAGTCAGAAGTAGAAATTGGAAACAAACTAGAATAGAGTTACTTTGACAACTGTGACTGAATGCCAATATTTTCCCTGGTTTGAATAATGGTATTTGTATTTCCAGTGTTTAAACATTAAGAGCAGCAAAACTGTGATTCACTATTTAAAGTTGAATATATATTTTTATTCAATTTACATTTTTATGAATTATTCAGAAGAATTTCTAATTGAATTAGTGTTGTCTTTATTGCCTTAGCTATTATTATACCATTCATGCAATTAGTACATATACTAGTTATGAAGTTTTGTTGCATCTGTTCTGAAGAATTCCATGTGAAGAACAGAGGATGAAACTGCTCAATAAACTTGTAGTGTGATTTTAGCTTCTGTGTTTTCTTGGTCTTAAATTATTGTTGAAGCAGTTTCAAATTGTTCATTGGAAGATTTACTCCGTGCATGAGTGGTGAGGTAGGGAATATATTCCATACATGGTGGTAGGGTAGGGAGTATACTCCATACATGGGGGGTGGGGTAGAGAGTACAATGGTCTTGCCCCTGCAAAAAATGCTTTATTTCATTCTTCTGTCAAGTTTAACTAACAAAGACTTAAACTCAGAAATCATTCCTTTGGAACTTGACAATGTATAGGTGGAGCCGCTCGTTATGTGCTAGTTTTCTTTTCTTTTAATTTTTTTGTTAAGCAAATTTTGAAAAAATGCACATCATTACGGTATTTTTGTTAACATCAAGGGGCTGAAGAGTGGCTGAATTCAATCTTAAAATTATTCTATATGGCGGATCACTAGGTATATAATGCCTGTTATGAAATATGGCATACAAATATCTATGTAATAATAAAATATTTATAATACACAGATGGCATATTATATGACAGAATGTAACCTACTCCACAAAGGGGGAGCAACTACAGACCCTGGGAACTACCGCTCTATTAGTCTGACGAGTCTGATATGTAAGGCTATGGAACGCATCATCATGGACCTTATAAATAAGGACATAGGGAATCTCCAAACTCTGGACCCCACACAGTTTGGGTTTATGAAAGGTAGATCATGCCTGCTCAACTTGATAGACTTCTTCGAGTTTGTCACCAGAGCTGTAGATGGCGGCAAGGTAGTTCACACAGTCTACCTAAATCTTGTCAAGGCTTTCAACACCATCCCTCACTCAGGAATCATAGATAGACTCACTAAACTAGGCATAAACCCTTATGTCATAAGATGAGTTGCCAACTGGCTCACTGATAGAACCCACACTGTGAAAGTAGCGGACTTCAAATCTGACTACCGACCAGTTACAAGTGGTGTCCCACAGGGATCGGTCCTAGATCCTCTCCTGTTTGGCATCTACTTCTCTGAAGTTCAAGCCAACACAAAGGGACTCTGGCTGACCAAGTTCACAGATGATTGCAAACTGGGAGCCATTATTGATTCTCCAACTGATATAAACATTCTACAAAAAGGCCTCACTGAAACCAATGACTGGTGCAAGAACCATGGCCTTAAGCTCAATGCCAAAAAGTGCATTGTCATTCCCTTTGGGAAAAATTTGGTGCCCATGAACTACCACATAGGCAGTAGTCCACTAAACACCGAAGGTGTGATAACAGACCTGGGGACACAGGTTGACAGCAACCTCTCCTTTGATAACCACATTGTCACTGTAGTCAGAAAGTCCTTCTATGTGGCGCATTTCATTACAAAAGGTTTCTCATCCAGAAAGAAAGAGGTCATAATCCCTCTCTACTCTTCCCTCATTAGACCTATTATAGAATACAATGCCCATTTGGTATGTACCTCACTAGACACCTACAACAACTGGAAAGGCCACAAAAATACCTCACTAAGAGGATCTTAGGCCTTAGACACATGCCCTATATGGACAGACTAAAAAAACTCCAGCTATACTCTGTCTCTAAGTAGGTGATAAGAGATAGAGTATAGCTGGAGTTTTTTGAGCTTGACCTACAAAGCCATGTCTGGCCCAGAGCTGCTAGATAAGCTACACCTAAAGAAACCCCAATCCCTCCGTGCCACATGTTTCAGGGACCTAAACCTCATTACCACAATAAACAGAACATGCTGGAGGGACAGGTTCCTAACCCAAAGACTTCCCACACCCTGGAACAAACTTCCCATTCACATCAAGCAGAGCACTTCACTGGCCTTCTTTAAAAGAAATCTTGACGAGTGGATGGGCAATAGGAAGCTCACCTTGGAGATCACTTCAGTGACCTTGCTTGATAGGAGCATTGGGAGCTAACTTTGGGTGGCATGATGCCAGAGAATTTTCTTGGGCTAGGCTTATATAGGCTTCAGGGCCATTAGGCTAGTACACACCTATGAACAATTTACATCCCAGTTATGATATCTTGTCTAAGTCACATAGCTTGTTTTGACAATATACAGTACTTCAAACCAACTAAGCATGCACCAGAACTCATACCAACTTTTGAAGAAGAGGTAATGAGTAATAAATACTACTCTTAAGATAAGTCAATCCACTACAGATTTTAAATTAAAAGTTTTAATCTATTTATTACACATAATATTAAATATCAAAAAGAAAGTGGCCAAATTAAATACAAGCAACTCCCCTAACCTAGAATTATATCTACTGCCAGTTTCAGAGTACTTTTTAACATCTTCATGGTTACAGATAAAGAAATGTATTAACAAAAAACAAAACAAAACAAGGTTTTAACAAAAATATAACAAATCCTAGCCTGATGCAGATGAATTTCTGATGAAAACATCATCCCACTATACAGGGGATTTTGTCATGTGTACCTCCTACTTAAAACAATAAAAATAACAAAACGCTGCTTGTCTAAGAAAACATCATATTTTACACCTGTAGTGTTTTGATGAAATAACATTTACAACATAAAATGCTAACCCAACCAGGTTTTGAAGGATTTCCGCTAAGAACCCCACAACTAGTATAAATATGAATAATTGGAAGAAGATACAGGAAGGTCATGAAAGTCGCATGAAAATCTGTATTTAACTTTGTAGAACTAGCAATAAGGAAAAGAGTTTTAGCTTCTCTAGTCAAACATTTGAAAGACAGCATGTTCTGTAAACCAAGCATATAATGTAAATTCATGTCCCTGTTTTGCACAGATTGTCTTGGCAACTATAGTCAAAATAAGGCAGTTTGAAAATGGACTGAATGTTACTGTAGACTCTGAAAGCCATTTACTGGCTACCTTTATCTCACTGCATATAGAATATGGCACTGTGCTGACTCAGTTGCCTATAACAGTGGTGAACAAAATCACATAGCTATAAAGAGTTGTAATTTCTGTATGTCCCAATCCAATATGTGTTATCCACAAATACCTCTGCTTATGGCTCAGATCCTCTCATTATTTCAAAAATGACAAAGAACACAATATACAGAACATGCTAAATCAACTAAAGGCATGCTAGAGAACATTAAACCTGTTTACTTTTGAATCTAGAAGTGCATTGAGATTTAATGTGTTTATTCCTAAACAACAAAATGCTGTCTCATTTATAGTGCTAAACTCCAACCAAAATACTAACACAATTCAAATTGTCACCACCAAAATATGTTTACTTCATTCTAAAGCAACCATGACTGGTTTCACCCTAAGGAAAAAAAGCTAGTTAAGTTCCAATTATAGCACCTTCCTCTAAGTTAAGTAGTTAACTTTCAAGCTCCTACATCTGAAATATGCCCCCACTTACCATGCAGATTACCTGTTAAATCCTGGATGTTTTCTCTCCTTACAGCTAAGATGCCCTCAATTTTGATAGACCTGGCCTAGTTTTGGCACTGGGAGCAAAGAATTTTAGCAAGGCTGTCCCACCTCGCTGGAACTTCCTTCCCACTCATGTACATAATGATGCCAACTGCACAAACTAATAGAAAAACTTCAGCAATACTTGAGATTGCCATTGCTTTCAGAACAGTGAATAATTTATTTATTTTTATTTATTTATTTACATTTGTTGACCGGGAGAGTCCCGGGGAGAAAAGCTCCACATTCAAATGTTACAGACAATTGTACACTTTGAGAAATATATCATTTACAAATTATAGCTTTAGTTGCAGCTTATTACATAATACTAGATTAAGACAACATTTAATTGTCTAAATCACTCTTTCTTGACTATATGAAGATTTAACCATTCTAAAATATTCAGGAAAGTAAGTATGTCTGTTTAGTTTTGATTGCCTCTAACACTTATTATGTCTATTTCTACTCAGTATAGGATAGCTCAGGTATTTACAGTAGCCATCTCTGTTTAGTATAGCTCAGCTCTCTTATCACAGATACTTATAATGTACATAAACTACAAATGAAAGGAGACACTAGGCACAAATTGTAGGTATCTATTCTGTATGATGAAACAGTCACATTTATGAATACTATATAATGTTAAATGCTAAGTAATACCATATTTTAAAGTCTAGCTGTTTGCCTTTGTCTTCTTTGCAACCTTTTCTATCACATCATAACTATAAGTATTGATTAATACAGTATTGATTTGTCTCACTGTTTTGCCTTTGCTTGTTTGTATCCTTTTACGTTTGGCCGGGGGCAACAGCTAGAAAGGCAGCAACCCGGTTCACAACTAAATAAATACAACAAAAATAATGATAATGTTAATAATAATCATAATCATAAATTTTGATGCAGGCAACCAGACACACACATACATAGTTGCAGCCTTAAATTGCTAGTTACAATTGCACAACAGAATAAAGCTCAGGAAAGCTACTATAAGATGTGCCTTAAAAGAATTGTTATCCTAAGCCAGGCTTTTAGAACACTGTTTCCACACTGCCACTGTTTTTTAAATAGGACTTCTTTTCAGTCCACACTGCCCCTCACCTCCTTCTGGCATTGTCAGTTCTGCAACTATCTACCTTTGGTGCTACAGGTGAATTAACACTGACTCTCCGACCTGATCAGTGTCTGGGGAGCAGGGCATCTTCCTGTCATGCATATGACCTGAGATAATAGCTTGAGTGCTATAGGGGCACTCATAGAATGGAAGAAGGAAATTGTACTGTTTGGCGCATTTTCCCCCACAACAGGATATGGGACTTAAAGGTGTACACTTCTTTATACACCTCTACTGGGCACTGGGGAAGAGCAGTGTCAGGACCATAACAGCAGCTCAGTTCACATGAAAATTTGTAAGACAAAAACATTCTAATGTTATTAATTAAAATAAACTTAAATCATGTAAATAGAAATAACCTAATAGGGAATTACCTTTCTTTGGAGAGCTGTGGTCTTGGAATAGGAAAATGTAAGTGGGGGGGAGGTCTGGTAGTGGATGCAGAGAGGTTTGTTCCACTGCATTTTTATATCTTTTAAGGTTACTTCTGTTTTCATAACTTAACATTTGGCTGACAGTGTTATAACATTTTAGAACACAATTATCTATACTAATGTCTATCTAGTCACACTAACAGTTTAATGGAGGTGCCATAATTCTCAACTGTCCATAGGATGATAGGATCATAGGAGGTTACTAGGCTAGTGGTCCTGGAGCCCTTACAAGCCTAGCCAAGAGTTTATCCCCAAAAATCAAGTCAGTCAGAACCTATCGCCCTTGTCAGTGAGGGATACAGGTGGAACCCCTGGGACAAATTTGTGGTTTCCCATCCATTCATCAAGGTTGCACTTGAAGAGATTCAGCAAAGTACTCTGTTTGACGTATATGGGATGTCAATTCCAGAAAAGGGGCACCCTCTGGGAGACAAACCTGTCTCTCCAACAGGTTTTGTTGAAGTCACATACTAGATTCAGGCCTTTAGAGCGGGTAATGCACGAGGACTTACAGATATGGAGCATCTCAAATAGGACAGGGTCTAGATTTTTGCCTCATATTTTTGGTTTGCTCCTCATAAAATTTATGATTTTCTTGCCAATCATTGAGCTTTGAAGTCACTAAATAACGACACACATCTGAGTTCTAGATTTCATACCCTTCAGAAAATACCTACTAATGTATAAATTGTTATTCTAGCAAGATTTCAAGTTTATAAGAGCAATATTTAAAATCTGTTCTGTATTTTGGGCCTTTGTCCACCATTATTTTTGGCTTTGTCCAGATTTCTTGTGATTAGAGGTTGAGAGGTAGGGGAGGTACAAATTATGACTTCTACAGAATAAGATCCTCAAAGAATAAAAGGTCATCTGGGGTTAGAAAGCCGATGTATTTCATTCCGAGGGTGGATATGACATAGGATAGGGAAACAGGTATAATTCCTAACTCTGCTATAAAGAGACAGAGAAATCATCACCCAAGTTCAGTGCCACGTAAACAGGAAAATCTTACTGGTAAGTTAAAAGTGAGGTGCCTATCCATCAGCAGAGATCAACAGTGTGGGAACAAATAATAACTGAAAAATCTCCAACTTAAGCAATTTCTGCAATCAGCCTGTGCAAATGAACATAACAGAAACCATCACATTTCGAAGGCTAGCTCCTTTCTTTACTGTACTCCTAACTAGGCAAGGCTTGTATTCCTTGTGCTACCTGCACTCCTTTCAGTACAGTACTCTTAAGGAATATATGCACAAATGCTGTTTTGCTATTGACTCTTTTGAATAAACAGTTTAATGCAGTTACTAACTTCTGACAATGGTTGGTCGTTACTTCTGCACAACTAATTATGACAATAAGAAGAGAATGTGACATCAGCAGTGCAGACAACCAACAAAGAAGTCTGCGGTATAGCTGTGTTGTTTTCGTGTAGCTGTACTTGGTACTAAAGGAAAGGGTGAATAATTCTAGAAAATCTATGAAATATTAATTAAACTATATTGACTAACATTTCAGCATTTCCAAATGCTACAAGACAGAAGAATTATTTTCCTATTTTACTTAACATAATCCAGATTAAATGCAAGACATAAACTCCAAAACTTTTGTATTGTGCTAACAGATTTAGGAATTTCTCAAAGGAAATAAAAGCAACTAAATCCTTAAGTAGTAGTAACCCACATAATTTAAAAGTAGTAGTTAACGTTTTACTTATAAAGATTCTAGCTTAAACTGCAGGTCTCTTCACATAAGATCATAAGAAGCAATAACTTTGCTCATTGCATTGACTGTGATGACTTCAGTATAAACACTTCCTACTGTGGAATGTTGGGCAGTGGTATCCAGTTAATCTGCTGGTTCAACAAGTACTTTGTATACAATTCCTCACAACACACTGAGATATAGCACAGAGTGGCACACAATGTATACATATTGTCTATAAAGTACAGCTATGCCTTAAGATAAAAAAAAAAACAAACAAAAAAAATAAAAAACAAATAAATACCACATGATTGATTCAGAAGTCCCAAAAGTCAGTTTTATTCCGTATTCACTACTTCTGTCAGATCGGGTACAACACAGTAGAAGGCTTCAGCCTACAAGAAAATTAAAAGGCTTCATGGAAGCTTGCTGTTCAGTAGAAAACTGCTAGTTATGCAGGGTCATAGCTAAAATAAAACATTTAGCTACTAGCGGATTTGTCTGTGGAGAGTATTAACAGAATGCCAGCAACAGCTGACTGAAGAACAGAGTAATGATTTGCTGTTACTGTTACACGTGTCAGCAACACTGTACAGACATCCAGCATGAAAATTCTGAGGACAAGACAGCTGCTTAACAGAAATCAGACACAACATGTTGCTGTAGAACACTCTGTCAAGATCAAGTTCACAATCAACAGTGAGCACTAAAAATAAGTGCCATTGCTAACATATGAAAGCAAGAACAAGCAACGTGAGCAATGTGCAATAACCAGAATATATTATACTGCTGTACATTTTGTTGCTCACGAGACGTTATAGGTAAATTAAAAATAAAACACAGAGAACATGTTTTAGTAACCTTAAACAAAGTAATAATGGGATTGTTCAGCAACTTATCTATAGGAAGATTCAGCTGCCTTCTTTATTTAACTGTTTAAAAGTCAGACAGATATAGTCATTTCAAAGATGCACAAAATACTGGAAAAATCACACCAGCTTATTGACACAAACACAGTAGGTATTCACAGACAATCCTCCTAACTTAATGACCCAAATGCAAATGGTTGCTACATAAAGGCTGTGATTCATAGACAAGTGCTGTGTACCTGCACAGTGGGAAATGACATGGAGGCGATAGCGTGACCTGGCTCAAAGCTAATCAAATATGTATTATGGCCAGCACAACACAGCACTGAAACACTGATCAAATGAGTGCTTAGTAAATTAGAATGGCTACACTATAGGGAAATGAGGCACTAAGTTGGCACATTGTAGGAGTAGCAAGACAGATGGGTACATGACTTATGTGGCCTACAGTGCTGCCATGGTAGGCTAGTGCAGAAGCCTATGCATCGCCTTGTACAACACAGTGAAAGGTGTCAGCTTAAAAGGAAAAAGGTTGCAAAAAGCATAACATAGATGCCACTTCAGACAGCCTAGACAGAATCAGTATACCAAAGTGTCAACCCAGTACATCACTGTAATGGCAAGGAAAGGGGGAAGTTAGGAAAGTAGGAAAGGGGAATATAACAAACAATGGAAACCACACAGGTTACTATAAAGTATGACAGGTGGGGGAAGGAAAAGTGATTTTTTGTGGGGTAGAAACCCTGTTTTTAAGATATATAGAGAGGAATTATTGGTGGTTAGGTAGAAAAAAATGGTTTGGGAAGGGACACATGAGGAGAAGTTAACAGGAGAAGACAAACACAAAACGAATATGGAGAAATATGTGGTGGTATTTCTACAAAAGGTGGGGATGGCAGTGGATTGACACAGACTGACAGTCTAGAATTGGTGATGAGGAGAGATGATCAATGAACAAGGTATGGGGAATGACACAATAGGGAGGGGAACATCTGGATAGGGAGAATGTGTGGGCCATGGTCAGATGCCATACTAGCCCAAAAGGTAACACCCAGCTATTAGTTACCTCCATGATTGATGTTATGGGTAGACTGTGCCACTTGTGGCTCAGGAGTTCAAGCCTGCCTGTAATAAGATTTGACCGGTTGCATCCAGCTGTCAACACTCCCCAGTGGATACCAGCCTCAGCAACTAATGCAAGGAGATGATAAAAGATCATTCCAGGCAACTGCCGGATAAATAGCCTCTGTCCCTCTCCTGAGAAGTGGCCACAGAGGCCACTAGTGTTCCCACCAGGTCACCTTCAGTAGGGTAACCTCTGCCCCTCTGCTGAAAAGCAGACCTAGCAATCACTGATGATCCAGCACCAGGTGCATTTGCTGGTTCATGCAGAGGCAGTCACCACTGTTCGACATTCTGTAACATAAGTGGAAATGGAAAAGGATGAGAAAAAGAGAACACAGTAGTACAGGTAGATGGTGAGGCCATGTGCGTGTGCACACACACACACACACACACACACACACACACACACACACACACACACACACACACGCACACACACACACACACACACACACACACAACATGGCACTTACATGCTGTGATGCCACACATGACAAGTGCATCCCAAGTCAGGCTCTTTTGTAAATAAAATTATGCATATTACACTACACAGGTACAAAAAGTAATACAAAAATAGGAGGAAAAATGCTTACAATATATGAATGTCTTCTCTCTCTCTCTCTCTCTCTGTCTTTCCCTCTCTTTCTCTAACCTCTGTTCTTAATGCTGTAGTAGGTCTGGGTTTTGCTGCTCCGGGATGCTGTATCAGTGGTAGAAATGCCCACCAGAATGGGTGCTGCTCAACCCACCCTCTATACAGGCTTGGGCTAAGCATCTGCCTTGCATGTGGGACCACCATCCCATCCCAGACGTTGCTCAGAAAAACTCTCTTGAAGGAACAATAAGAAAATCATGCTCCCCTAGCAGACAAAACAGAAACTATGCAGTTTATAGCACTTTAGGAAATTATGACCACTTATAAAGAGAAAAATGTCAGTCTGAGTGCACAAAAATAAATTCAGATATCATGTGACATCCATCATAGCACAACAAGGGATTGATATTAAAGCTTTGTAGCACACAATCACAGTGCAATGGGTCCATGTAGGTTGTGTACATAAACATATAGGTCACATGCTCCCCTAGAACCACACTAATGATAGCTGACATCTGCCTGGCTAGATCATACACTGTATTCCCAATGTGATTTAGAGTCTGTGGGGTTAAATTGACTCAATAGCATTACTGCTGTGCTACAAAGCCCTTATTAGCAAGATAAAAAGAGCATAATCTTGCATGAGAATACTTACAGAAGGATATGAGTAAAATACACTGCTACACATAGATACATAGTAACTCTCTGGAAGTGGATCTACAAATACTGAAGGTAGAAAACCCACTTGATAATGCACCCCGGCAGTGTACTCAACATCTATAGTATGTGTGAGAGGGAACAGAGTACAATAACATAATCTGTCATGTCCAGCTGTGGAAGGTGTACAGACCATAAATATTGGGCATGTAGGGAAGGTTGGGACACAAGAGACATGAAGACACTTGTATGTAATGGTAGGCATGAGAAAGCATTGTAAGATAGTTGGACTAACAGGATGTACATACCACAACATGGGGTCAATACACAGATGCGACAAGGGGTTTAGGGAGCCCATGCCCACAGCAGCACAGTATATAAGTGGCGGCCTGATGATATTGTGGTATTGGCCTGCACCTTTGCAGGGTTTTGTGCTGTTGATGATTTGGGTGAGCCCTCCCATGGTAAAGGTATAGGCAGCACCACTTTCATCAGACTGTGGCATGTGCAGTATTGCCATCATCATTAGCTACAGGAGACTTGCTTACACCAGGCATCTGATGTCTTGTTGTGCTGGTTCCTCCACCACAAGAACCTGTGAAAGAGTGAACACATGATATCTTTGGAAATACTCAGACATAAGCCTATACCCCTTTGTGTAATGCACAGTGGTGGAAAACTCAACATGTCTATAGCATGTGGAGGCATTCATACCTTGATATGTGGGTTGCTATAGTTACAGCTCAGAGGTGGCTGAAAGGACAGATAACTGTCCCTGGTCAGTCAATTCCCCCATATATGCAATGCACTGTACCATATAAATGTTTACCTGGTACTACTAAAGTGGTGCATACCCTACTGATAATTTGGTGAGCAATAGTAGACCAGATCCCATGTCCTGGCTAGCCCCCTGAGTATGAGGGTCTGCTCTCCCTCTTCAGAACAGGGACAGCAAGTACTCTTCCATCTCTGTGAGCTGTTTCTGTCTTGATGGTCCACCCCTTGTGGTGGACATGTCCTTGGAAATATCTCATTTGTTGTTCTTTGCTTTGAGTATTATATCAGTTACTCTTCGTAATACCAGTTGCACAGGCCTCTTATGGCCACCCATCACATTCACATTTTGCACTGTTTCCTGCTACACAGTGTCCAGATATAGCTTGTCCATGGCACTTTTTCCCAGCATGTGTATACCATGCTTGTGGGTGGCCTACAGTAGCAACTCATTCATCCTGTTTGTGAACTTTTCCAGCTGTTTCCTCTTTTGAGGTTTATAGTAAGGCATGCACACCTGTGGGTTACACATGTCAATGAATGAGTGTGTCATGCAGTCTGTAAAAGTCATCTGTCTATTGTTATGCATTCTCTTTTCCTTTTATGCAGCTGTACTGCTGTCCATCTGTGAGACTGAGCCCCACCTGAGTGCCTTATGAGTTCCAGCCCACACAGCATCTGACATGCACATACCCAATGTACAGAACAGGAGAGAGGCTTTGTGATATCACCATGATTCTAGATAATTAGCTGTCTGGGCACAACACTTGGTATGGATCTGTGGATGTGTGGGTCAGTGATTCAAGCACAGACAGCAGCTACCATCAGCATTTTGGAGACTATGACTGCACAGTATGGCTTATGTAATGAAGTAGAAGTAACATGGAGTATAGAGTAAAGAAGATAATGTTGTTGTTCAAGTCTATGGTGGCAAATATGGCTTCCATGGTGCTTCAATGAGATACATGACAACTATCCTCTATTCTGCCTCTGCATGCTGTGCAGTGTGTGGCCATGAATGGGTTAGATGCAAGGTGGCTTGGCACATGCCACTCTTAGACACACATTATACAGACCACTTTTGAGATGGAGTCACTGCAGGATATGGCCATACAGTATTACACACTCAGGCACTGGTGGTTGTAAGGTCATGGGTGTTGACATTCCTTGGCGCCAACATCTAGGACCCCTTACCAGACTACTTGTGAATGATTCCATAGCTGTACACCTTCACATAAATGCTTCAATAGTTGTACACATTCATTATCACCTGTGGACTCATGGAGCATCATGCCTATTTGGGAATACTGTCCACTTCATGAATTTTGAAGCTCTGTAGGATCCTGCCTGGGGATACTCTATCAGGACGTAAGATCTCGATATCATAGTTCTTCTACCCCTTCTGTGTCACAGATTGCACTGAGCTCTGGGATTGCAGGCCACCACAGTGGATAACATCAATATTCATTGCACAACAGCTCAGCTCCATCACTGAAGGATGTAAACCCTGACTCTCTATAAACTGCTAGCTGAGTAAATGGATTTTGAATTCATCCATGTCTCTACCACATATTACACTGTTGTGGCCAGCTGTCACCATTCCCCCCCAACCACTTCTGCAAATGATGATGACTCTGCTATGCCCACCCCCCCATTCCTGAATGAGTAAAGTTATGTCTGATGCATAGCATGAACAGTCCTTGAACTGCTTTGTATATATGGATGTGACAATGCATGCATCACTTTATTCTGTACTCTCTTTGTCAGGGCTCAATATATTTTGTCCATGACACTGCTGGCAACATGACCAAATGCTGCCTCTTTGACAGTGTGAAGAAGTATTGCACCTGCCTGCACCATGCATATGCTACCACTGCTGCTTCTCTGCCCATAGACTCTACAGCCTGCTCTTCTAATGCTACTCCTATCAATATGCTAGTCCTTTCCAGTATTTCAGAGCTACACAGTTAAGGCTGCTATACACAGCACAAGCAGAAAGCTATAATTCAAAGCGGAAAGGGAAGATGACAAAACAAGGGGGAGCTCAAGAAATAAGGAAAGACTGGGATTTTGGATGCACATCCTTTAGGATAGTAACAATAACTATACAGAATATTATATTTATAAAGTAGCAGAAAGTATTCTAGGAATTAAGCCAACACGGGAATGGAGAAAAGTGATTCTGGTGGTAAGGATGACTTCAATTAGGGGTACAGAGGATAGGCAAGAGGGGACTGGAATTTACTAGAGAAAGCTGGCAAATGAACAAAGTAATGGGAGCAAATAATTAGAGAGGGAAAGGTAATAGAATAAGAAGAGGCCAATAATGTATTTGGATTGCACGCTAGAGATTGCCCTCCCTATAAAGGATTAATATCAGACTACCGACAAAGAGAAAGGAATAGGGGGATCCTAAGTGAAAGAGTAGCACTAGTACAGCTTTTAGTAGAATCTAGAACAGAAGCTATTAAAAATGGATAATTAGTAGGGCCTATAAAATATTGGATGACAGCTATAAGACTCAATCAGTGGAGGTTGGAAAGGATTGGGAAGAGAGACTGGATAAGCAATTCACTAAGAAACAATGGGAGGCTATATACATGGCTCCCAAATATGCAGCAAAGTCTAGAAGACTTAGGATCTTTGCTTGGAAGTGTTTGCATAGGTATTTTTATAACTAAAGTAGACTTCAAAGAATTTTCCTCAGGTAGATTGCAAATGTTGGAGGTGAGAAGGGTAAGGAAGAGATATTGGGAACATATTTTTGGACAGTAATGAATTGGCAGACTTAAAAATTCCGTGCAGACTACTCTGACAGAAATAATGGGTGAGCAAATTGGTATAACTAGGGAATTTTTTTTTTTTGAGCTGGGGTACAAAATCAAAATTGCCTAAACATAGTAAAGCTTTAATTCTGGTGGCTGCCAAAAAGTTAGTTACTAGAAAATGGAAATCAAAGTGTAAAGCAACCATTTTTAAGTAGTGAATATTGTAACAGAGAAAAAAAAAATAGAACATGAAGTGGGATCTTTAAAAAAGTGGAGGAGAAAATTACATAGAAAAAATGGGAATTGTGGGAACAACACATGCAGAATAATGTTTTGGAGGAAGAGGAATGAGATTTATGGGAAGGCAGGAATTGAATGAGCTATGTAATGTCTGACTGACAATGACTTTGTAGATGATTGTATGTGATGTATAATGTTTGCATCTCAACTGAAAATATGTCAAAATGATTTGTTTTCATTTATATAAATGTATGATTACCTATGTCATACGTGATAATTCAAGAAAGATGTTTCTTGTTTAAAAAAACATGCTAGTCCTTGCTGGAAAGTTCCCCTGCTGCTGCTGTTGCTGCTACTGTAGTTCTGTGTGCAATGCTGTATTATGAAGAATGGCACACAATAGAAAGGTGTTACTACACTTGTTAGTGCACATTGTGACACCCTGCCTGAAGTGTCCAGGCAATGGAAACATATCTTCATTTGTCCAAAGCATGTCAATGACATTATTTCTGCATAGGCAGTATTGTATGCATTCTGTGCCATGGACTGGGGATGCATCTGGGGGAGTTCATTTTCCATGCTTCCACAGGATATTCAGCATCACCTAGAATGCACAGCAGCTGTACCATTACATGTAGCCTGCTCCCTGCTTTCAAGGTAGGTACTTTTTGTATAATGCCTTGTGTAACCTGCCAGTATGTGCATGTGCTATCTAGATAACCTTTTAGGAAATCCTCCCAAACAAACCAGTGGTATTAGTCAGACATTTGCCATATGTATGAATTATAGAAACTACCAGAGTAATGCATGGACACTGCTTTCCAGACTACCTAACAGTTAAGGGAGTGGAGCCCCTTCCTATTGCTATATCTCATTCCCTGTGGATCAGGTGGACTTTGATAGTAATGTGTGAACAATCCTGGGCTTCTTGGACTTCAGGGAAAAGGGTTATGGAGTAAACCATCTGCACAGAGGTGGTTATCTCCTCTGCATTCCTGGGTAAACTAGATAAGCTCCTCCACAAGCTGCAGCATGACATCAAGGAACTGCTGTAGGATATACAAGGTTGACACCTACAATACACCTAACATGCCCCATCATTTTCTATAATGTTTTGTGGTTCATGTTTCTAATGGTTCTCAGCTACTTAAATATTCTAATGTTTGTACAATCCCCAATGCAGCAGTCTTGCCACATTATTGCACCTTTCACTTAGCAGGCCATCTGCCATGAGTTTATCAGACCCATGGAAAAGTGAACATTTTAAAATGTTATACTTAGATTGTATACATTTAACTATAAAGGAAAAGTACAAAATAAACAATTTGTTGATAACCAAAAAAGGTTTTAAAGAGAACTGAAAAACAAAGCAAAAAAAATATAAACATCATAAAAAAGAAAATAAATAGGTACACTTTAGAGATGTATTTCTGAAGACCCCTTTGAATACAACAAAGCTCCTTTTTTAATTTCTCCACGTCTTTTGGATTTCTTGTCAGCACTGTTTTCAATATTCATTTTAGTCTTCTAAAATATTCCTAAGTTTTATTTGCATTTTTTTGTGTTTTATTGTAGATCCTTCATCAATTTCCAAATATTTGCATACTCCTTCTTGCTCAAGTTCCTTTATATCACCTTTCTGTCTCAGGCTGATGTTTTCTTTCTTTGTTCTGCAGCTTGATTTTGCACATTTATCAGGACCAAATATCTTGCGGTTGTGCTTTCAATTCCTCATCTTATGAACTATACAGTTTTAAATCATCCACAAAAAGAATATACAAAGTCTTTCTACTTTGTTGTTTTCTGGGAGCCAAATTGTAACCATGACCTAATCTGTTAAGCAGACAGCTTAATGGGTTAAGGGCAAGACAAAACAGCAGTGGTGACAACAAGTCACCATGGAATATCTCCCCTTTGAATTTTTAGCCCCTGGGATTCCAAAATGGTGGACAGCCTGTAAGCACATTGACAGTGCAGCTCCTGCATTCCTATACTATAATCTGACTTTAAACCAGCGCATCACTTGGGAAAAGTATACCAAACATCAATGGATTAAAGCAGAAGTGCGAGTACTTACTTGTTTCATCTTTATTTTTCAAAAATTCTCTCATTCTGAAGGAAAAATGATTACTTGTTGGAAACAGAGCCCTGAACCACATGGTGTGGATTCTTCAAGACCAACAGGCCTAATAAGAGGAAAGTAAGAAGAAAAACAACTTTCATAACAAGACTTATCATTTAAAATTCTGCAATACTACTAGGAATCTAACTATACAAGATTAATGGAGAATCAGCCAGATCGGATGGAAACTGTAATCACAAAAAGCAAACTGTCTGCAATTACTACTTCTGAGAAAGAAACCACTTTTAAAAGGCAAAAAATTAACAAGCAACAACAAGAAGCTGGTAAAATGTATCAAAGATTAAAACAGGAACAACCTTTAACACTGGAGGATCTGAAAACTGCTTTACAACCTTTACAAACAGAAGTGCAGGGTTTCTCTCATAAGCTAACTACATTTGGCTCTACTCTGGACCAAATTGTGCTTAGGCTAGAACTAAATGAAGCTAAAGTTATGGACAATGAGCTAAAAATAAATGAACTGCAACAAAAGCACAAACCAATAACACCATAATTAAAGAATTACAGCAAAAAATGCTAGAATTGGAAGCTAGAAGCTGGAGAAATAATTTTATCATAAGAGGTATTCCAGAGAGCTTTGATAATCCACAACTTATTCCAATAATAAAAGAAATACTAAGCTCTCTTCTGACTAATAAAGATCTCCTGGATGAGATAGTGATTGAAAGAGCCCACAGAGCTATAAAGCGTACACAAACAAGTGATCTTCCAAGACAAATCTACATCAGACTGTTTAATTCAGCACATGTTCAACAGATACTGTCAGCTTATAAAGTTAAAAAGATTGTTACATGGAGAGCACATAAAATTACAATTACTTAAGATCTTCCTTTAGAAATTAAACAAAATCGATAGAAACTCAGTAAATACTGCACTTACCTCATTGAAAATAAGATTCATTTCCAAATGAAATATCCTGCAACTTTAACATTTTATTACAAAGAAGAAAACATATCCCTGGAAACACCTGACCAGGCAAAATCCTCCTTTCTGCGTCTCTTCAAAGTAAATCCTGTCTGAGACAACTCTTTTCATATCTTTTGATCCAAAAACAACATTTGGAAGTCTAAACAAGTACTACAGCTCTAAAGAACTACAGGACAGAAGAATATACCACTCTTATGGGAAACTTCAGGCAAAAGGATGTGGAATGTGTTCTAAATAACTCTGCTTACCTGCCTGTAAAGAAAACATTTTTGCTATACTGTAATACTTAAGGTACTGTCTTTTAATAACTGCCTTCTACATTTAAAAGCTGGAAAGCTACCTAACACTGACTGCATAGAGAAATTACTTTAAAGTGCATTTACAGCTTAAAAAAGGAGTGTTAAACTACATTTAAATAATGGGATATAACCTTTGATATAATAGTTTAAGTAGTGTAAATACTAGACATTAGTAGTTTCAGTTAAAATGTATAATCATTATTCTCTTGGCATAATCATTGAGTTACTTTTAAGTGTGTCTATGAGCAAGGTACAAAAACATTTCTCTTTTTTTTTTTCTCCCTGTTTGTCCAGTAGATGTCACTGGTTATTAATAATATATGAGTTCACAATGATGTGCTTGTATGGCTTTTGCCAGTGCAGTGTTAAATGAAGTTTCCAATACATTTTAAAGAACCACAGTTAGTTGTTGTTAGCAAAAAATAATGAAAATATTGTTGAATTTTAAAGTGCTGCCTTCTTTAAATGTTTAAAATGTATAAACATTAGTCTACTGGCATAACCATTGAGTTACTTTTAAATGTGTCTATGAGCAAGGTACAATAACATTTTTCTCTTTTTTTCCCGTTTGTCCAGTAGATGGCACTGGTTAATTAATAATATATGAGTTCACAATGATGTGCTTGTATGGCTTTTGCCAGTGCAGTGTTAAATGAAGTTTCCAATACATTTTAAAGAACCACAGTTAGTTGCTGTTAGCAAGAATAATGCAAATGTTGTTGAATTTTAAAGTGTTGTCTTCTTTAAATGTTCATATATTGTACTTGTTTTTTGAAAGATATTGTTTTGTAAACTCTTTAATAACTCTTGAAATGTTAAGAATTATAATATGTTGCTGTTACTACAAAACTTTTTATAAAAGCTACTTTTCTCTTTCTCTCTATATAATATCTAAGGGTACAATTAACATACTATTTTAAGAAGTCTGAAAATGAATATGCAGTACATAAATAACAAAAGGAGCGGGATGGGCACAGTCTGTTACCTGATGACTGTTCACATTTGGAACAGTATGGGTATTATTGACATCCCTCTGATAAATATTTACTCCTTGTTGCTAAAAATAATAGTCTCTTTTAGTTTCTTAACTCATGCACATTTACTAATACAGAGGGATGGATGGTTAGGCACCTATTTAGAGTTTAGAAGTATAGACGTCACAACATTTATTCTTAAGATAAATACACTAACAGACAAAGTTTATAACTGTATTTTTGAGTATCAACTAATGAGAAACTTCAACAATATTAATAAAAAATGATAACCATAGACTCTTGGAATGTTAAAGGGATGGTAGATAAAAAGAAAAGAAATTTAATCATGCACCTCACATACCAAACTAAGGCTGATATAACTTTCTTGCAAGAAACTCACTTGGATGACCGACTTTGGGTTAGGGAAAGGAAAAGAAAATGATTTAAAACAATAGTTGCTGCAAATTATAGTTCTTTGTCCAGGGGAGTGGCCATTATAGTAAATAAATCCTTCCAAGGAGAGATTACTTCCTATGAAGCTGACTCAAAGGGAAGATGGGTATTATTTACTACTGAATATCATACTTTGAACAAACCATTACTCTTTCTTAATATATATAGCCCCTGCTCAAATCAACAGCTCTTCATTTATGACATCTTTAATATATTAGCCAAATACCCAAATCATCTGTTTATTGTAGGTGGGGACTGGAATGCTTTACTAAATCTAGATAAGGATAGATCGCATAATAAAAACAGACAGTCACAATCTACCACTACAGCACTTGAAGAATTACAAAATACATTTGAACTAGTTGACCCTTATGTTAAATTTCAATATGATAAAACAATATCAAGATTCAGTTTCTTTTCAGCCACTCATAAAACTTGGTCCAGGATAGATGCTTTTCTAATTTCCATTTCTTTCCTTTCTAACAAATTAAATTATGCTGTATCACCTAGAACTCTTTCAGATCATTCCAAAATTAGACTTTTAATAATCTTTCAAGCCCATAAACAAAATATTTCCTATCTCAATACCTGGACGTTAAATCCTAAAATTATACAAAACCAAGAAACAACACAAGAAATTCAGAATGTCCTAGCCCAACTCCAAAATGATTTTATATCCACTCAAATTCCATATGACATACAATGGGCGGCTACCAAGGCGGTCATCAGGGGTATTATTATTCAAAAATCTGCATGGCTCAAAAAATATAACAATCTTAAGAATGAACTAGAGTATCAAATAAACACTGCTGAACTAGAACTTCAGGAAAAATATTCTAAAGAACTTGAGGAAAAAATAATTGACTGGCAAAAACAATTGCACAAACACTATTTAGAAAATATCTCCTTCTTAGAATTAAGGTCAATATATCAATACTCAGAATGGGCTCAAACACCATCAAAATTCCTAGCTAGACTAATTAACATAAAAAGTGGACCTCCTAGGATCAAAGAAATAAAATATGAAGGACAAGTGAAATATAAAGACCAAGATATAGTGGACGCTTTTGAAGATATTTATAAGAAATTATACAATATACCCTTATCACCATCTACAGACAGATTTGAGGATTTTATACATAATATACACTTTCCACAAATTACAGAAGATCAAAGGAAACTCTTAAAATCACCGTTACAATTAAAAGAAATAAAAGCTGCAATAAACAAACTTAAACTAGGTAAATCCCCTGGGCCTGATGGATACACATCTGATTTTTATAAGTTATTCATGGAACCTATCTCCAAAGTTTTATTAAAAGGTTTCAACTATATAATACAATATGGTTTGTTTGTGTCTTTCGGCTTTTCCCGGTTAGGGGTCGCCACAGTGGAAATCCGGTCCGCTAATGATTGGCAGTTGATTTTTAAGTACTGGCTTGCCAGGCCAGATGCACAACCTTCAATGAAGGTACGCCCATTCACGCATGTCTCCACACAGAAGACGCTCTAGCTGAGAATCGAACAGCGTCTTACTGTGAGGTGACAGCACTACCGCAGCACCACCATACAATATGGTATAACAGACAAATACTTAAATAACTCCAAGACAGTATTGATTCCTAAACCGCATTCTGACCCAACAGATCCAGCAAATTATAGACCAATAGCCCTCATAAACACTGATCTTAACATATTAGCCCATGTTATAGCAAATAGATTTAAGAATATACTCCCCTCTATTATTTCCCAACAACAAATGGGCTTTATGTCAAACAGACAAACAAGTGACAACACCCTCCTCTTAGATACCATTGTAAGACTACTTAACAGTGATAAATGCCCCAGATATGCCCTTACAATAGATGCAACCAAAGCGTTTGATAGAGTAAACTTACACTTTCTGTTTACTATACTGCCTTTATATTGTTTTTCTCAAGAATTCATTAAAATGACCCAGGTTCTGTATCAGAAAGCTTCTACCACTATACAGGTAAACAAACTTATAACTAACCCTACACTCTTATCCAATGGTACAAGACAAGGATGTCCTCTTTCGCCATGCCTATTTAATCTTTATCTAGAACCCCTCCTTCTGTTTATTTCACAAAAAAACTTTCATCATATTCCCAGAATCCACAATATAAATCTTATATACTCGGCCTTTGCCGATGACTTAAATATATACTTCCAACTCCCCACTACTGACCTCCCAAAAATACTTAAAGCTATTGATGAGTTTTCGGTAGTTTCAAACTATAACTTAAATTTAAACAAGTCACACATATTTCCCCTCAATCCTATAGGTCATAAAGAATTGTACTTTCCCATGAGTGAGATCAAAATAAACTATCAGATAAAATATCTAGGAATACTATTTACTTCGAACTTCAAAGATATTATAAACAATAACCTACTAAATACATGGACTAGTACTCAAAATGATATTGATAGATGGAAGAACATCAATATGTCTCTATTGTCAAAAGCTAGTGTTGTCAAGATGAATTTTCCACCAAGAGTACTCTTTCAATTAAATGCTACTTTTTCAAATATTCCCCAAAACATCTTCCTTGCCATGGAAAAAGCTATATCAAGATTCTTATGGTAACCCAAATCTACCAGAATTAAATATGGAAAATTTGTACTCGCCAAAGATAAGGGGGGGGATTGGGGTTGCCTGATTTTAAGCTTTATTATAGTATAATTACTGTCTACAGATTAATACAAATAATAAACTATGACTCATATATAAATACTTGGACACCCCAGTGGACCAAAATCTGGTAGGAACAGTTGAAATCCCTTGGCTATAATATCAAATCCCTACCATTCTTGAATTTAAACCAGACTAGCATATACACGAAGAATCTACACCCACTAATTAAAAACATGATTCTTACAATACAGAAACTATTTAAATCATTGCAATTAGCTGACGCTATTGCCCTTATACAACCGTTACACCTAAATCCTAATCTACTAATAAATAATAAACCTGTAAATCTAACAAACTAGCCCCTGATAAAAGACTACACAATATGGGATATATACCAATGGAAAGACTCTAACACAGGGCAAATGAGACTTCAACTCAAACTTCCTAAGAAATATAGTATTATCCTTAACCAACTTCACCATCTTGTAAATGCTAAATTCTCACAAATATACACTGACTTACAGAACATAAATGTTGTTAAATTAATACTTGAAAATCTTGCGATTAATGGGAAAACAATTTCTAGGACTTATAAAATTGTAATGAGCGCAAAACATCAGAATTCTTTATTATTTTCAAACTATTGGCAAACGAAAAATCAATCACTGACTGAAGAAAATAAGAAACTAGCCATTGAAAATACAACCAAATTCATTCCTTTCAAGAAGCTATTATATATACAAATTATGGTAAATAACAATCTATATTATACCGTATCTAAATTAAATAAATTCAGTCCTAACTTTTCGCCTATATGTCCCCATTGTCTGGATCAAACAGATGATATTTTGCATGTCATGTGAAACTGTACTAAGATACACAACTTATGGCGTTCCTTGAGAGTAGGATTAGAGAAGATGGGATATGAAAAATCAACCCTTTCATGGGAGACAGCTATATTGCACATTAACATCAATCAACTTCCAAAAATATTAAAACATGTCTTTATTACAATGTGTGCCCTTATTAAATTCTTTATTGCAAAGAATTGGAATGTCATGTCACCAATTACATGGGAAAATTTTAGCAATCTTGCTATCAAATATATCTCATCTCACAAATTAGTTTATTCAAAAACAAAAAACAAATGCTATTACCCAAAATATTGGGGTTACTTACTAGATATAATTCTTGACAAATAAAATTCGCCCACAAATTGACGTGAAAAATTAACCTTTTAATAAGAAATGAATGTAGTATAACCAGTTTTCTTGCATCTTCCCCCTTCTCTTAGTATATATGTATCTAGATATTTTCTCTAACCATACAATAAATGGTTGAATTTATATCTTTACTTTCTATATAGACTATCCCCATTCTACTATCCCTTATGAGACCAAATGAACATAAGAATTCTCATACTCTGCTTGATGATGTGATGATGTAGTGACTCCTAGTGTGTATATATATATATATATATATATATATATATATATATATATATATATATAAAATGTTCTCGAAACGAGATTGTTGTCTGTTTTCTTTAGATATGTATTTGTATTGTTTATTTGTGTTTTTGAGTTATTGTATTGTTATTATTTGGAAAAAAGAAAATTGAAATAAAGAGATTTTGGGAAAAAAAAGAATTTTTATCCCCTGGAATAATAATTTGTCCTTTATCATGACTTAACTGCAAAGTGGTTTGTCACTGTTTCATAGTCGCTATAATGTCATCGATCAGTGCAAGGTGTATCTCTCTGTCAAATGCTTTTTTATAGTCTATCCATGCCATACTTAGATTCTTCCCCTTTTTACAGTTCTCTACTATGGCTTTATTTAACAAGTGATCTTTTGTTCCATATGACTTTCTTTTGTTACCATTTTGTTCTATTGTCATGGTTTAGTTTTCTTCTAAATGACTATAAACTCTGTTGGCATCAATTCCAGTGTATAGTTTATGTCATTGGAAAGTAAATTATTGGACTACAGTTTTTTGGATAGCTTGCAGGTTCACTCTTAAATAGGAGTATTATTTTTACTGTTGCTAACCAGGTTGGTGTCTGTTTGGTGTGTGTCTATAAACAGTTCTTACTCAAAGCTAAATCTTCATGTAAAGATGTTAGTGCTTTTAGTCAGAAGTTAGGTCCTACTGCATCTGGGCCTTAGGTTTTCCATTTAGGAGCTTTTCTTAACTTTGTTTCAGTTTCCCTGGCCGTTACTTCATCCCATTTCAGATCCTGTACATTTGAACTTCTTATTCTTTTTTTTACTTCTATTCATTTAACTTCTTTGTTACGTTTCACAGTATCTTCATAGATCTCCAAAATGTATCTATTTCTTCTTTTTTTGGTGGTGTTTCAATTTATTTTGCCTTGTATTCTAATTCTCTATAAACCTTTTTTGGGCCATCAGTAAATTGCTTATTTTGTACTTTTCCTTTACATTTATCTGCATATCTTCTAAGTTTTCCTGCCTGTGATGATATTTTTAATTTATTATTTGTGATTCTGATCTGATCTGATACTGCACATTGCTTTTATTATGTCTATCTTTCTAAGTATTTTTGTTGATCTGTTCCCTCTTCTAACAGTGACACTTCTAGTTTTAATTGCTTTATAGTTTTTTCTACTCAATATTTCCATGATGGCATTTGATTTTTCCCTTCCTTTCCCTTACTGCCCTGTGTTTTTGGGGTAAGACTTTATGTGTTATTAATTTAGCACAGTAATATATCCTATTTGCTTCTGTTATATTGCATGAATTTCTATGAACACTCCTAATTACTGTTTTCATTTGTTTTATCAAACTTCTAACTTTTTGGGTTTTATTGACTTTCTGTAGTCTGTTTCTTTCATTGATCTTAAAATGTCTGTTCATCTCTATTAAATCAAGAAACTCTTCTCTTAGATTAATTTTTTTCTAAGCTGAGGGCACATTCTTTGTTCTCCTTTTCCTGTGGGCATTCTACAGAAAGTTTCAGAGCATCTTCCTGTGCCACATTCTCTTCAGTTTCATCCTATGTCATCCATTGCTCTTTCATAGAACTCACTGACCTATCACTCCACAACATTAACTGTGTCAGAGTTGCCACCATTTCCTGCTCCTTCCCTTATTGTGCAACTCCAATTGAACTTATGTACTGGCTTCCAGTAGAAGGCTCTAAAGTATCTTCATATGGCAACTGATCGGATGTTTCCTGCTCTACTTGTTTCTCCTTAATTTGGGGATCCATTGCTCTATCCTGTTGTGGAGTTATCAGGGTTAGATTCTCTACACTAAATCCTTCACTTCGCAGGTAATCCATAACTCCAGTTCTCTTTCTTGAACTTCTCCATTATTAATTATCTTTTCCTACATTTCATCTTTGTTTTCTTATTTTTTTTGTATTGTAAAGTTTTCTGTGTCTAGATTCCTTTGCCTGTATTACTCTTCAAATATCTTTGGTGCTGCTCTTATTGTATTGATTAGTTTTGCATTCTACTTTGCATAAATATTTCACCAAATTAAATATCTTTTTCTTTCCCATTTCCATATTTCTTCTTCAGATATCTCCTGCTCCTCCTGTTTCTCCTTACCTGGGTGACTCATTTTTCCATCATGCTGTGATATAACCTGTGTTAGACTTTCTACACTAAATTCATTTCACAGGTATTTCACAACTTCAGCTTCTATTTTTTACTTCTACTTTGCTGATCTTCTGTTCTATGTTCCCTCTTTGTGATCTTATTTTTTTGTATTCTGAAATTTTCTGTATCTGGATGCCTTTGCCTGTATTTCTTTTAAATATCTTTGATGCTGCTTTTTTGTATTGATCAATTTATCTTTCTCCTTTGCATAAATATTGCACCATATCAGATCTCTCCTCCTTTCCCATGTCCATATTTCTTTTTTAAACCATTCAAAAATCTCTAGATTTTGTTCTTTATATTCTGACACTTCCTCAGTTGCTTCTTTTTCTAAATGGCCCAATGCTGTTGGCCCTGAGGCCCTTATAAGCCTAGCCAAGAGTTTAGCCCATGTTTAGACAAGTCAGCAGCTGATGTTCCTGTCTAGCACAGACACGGGTGGAATCCCAGGGATGTATTTTCTGTTTCCCATCCGGTTATCCAGGTTGCACTTAAAAAGGGGTAAAGGGGTACACTGCTTGACATGGAGAGGGAGTCTATTCCAAAGATGGGGGAGTTTCTGGGATGTCAATCTGTCCTGTCAACAAGTCCTATTGATGTCACAGACCAGGTTGAGGCCACTTGTGTGGGTTACTCGAGTGGAGCTTGACTTGCACATATGCAGCAGTCCCATCAAGGTGGGGTCCAATATCACCTTGTATGCCAAACAGAGGACAGCTCTGAGGAGCCTGTATGAAACTGAGTAGAGGGATAGGGCTTTTAGCCTATCTGTGTATGGTAGATTTTTGAGGCTCTGGATTCTCCTGGTGAGGAACCTCTGTGGTCTCTCCAGCTACTGAATGTGCTTTGCGAGGTACATGCCGAACAGGGTGTTGTACTCAATAATGGGCCTTATAAGGGAAGAATACAGGGATATTATGATTTCTTTTTCTCTGGATGAAATACCCTTACTTATGAGGTGGGCCATGTAGAAAGCTTTCCATACAACAGAAGCAATATGGTGGTCAAAATACAGGTTGCTATCAACCTTGGTGCCCAAATCCCTCACGACTGATGGCATAATTAGGACATTGTTATTAATGTGATAAATTGTGGGGACATCACTCTCCCCAAAGGGGATGATGATGATGCATTTTTTTGGTATTCAGCTTGATGCCATGTTTCTGGCACCAGTCATTTTTTTGGGTGAGATGTTGGAGGATATCTACATCACTAGGTGAATTAACAACAGTGCAAACTTCATCAGCCATAGCTCACTGGTTTTGGCCTGCACCTCAGAAAAGTATATTCCAAATAACAGAGGCCCAAAGACAAAACCCTGGGGTATGCTGCTCATTACTACTGCTTAAGGCAGCTACCTCTATTTTGACTAGATGGGTTCTGTCAGTGAGCCATCTGGTAACATATGGACTGATGTCTAGTTGAGAGAGTTAGTCTATTATGCCGGAGCGGGGAATAGTGTCAGAGGCTTTGGCCAGGTCAAGGTAGGCAGTGTACACAGTCTTCCCCTCATCTGTGGCTTTGCTGACTGTCTCAAAGAAGCCGACCAAATTTAACAGACATGACCTCCCTTTGATGAAGCCAAGCTGTGTGGGGTCAATTGTTTGGAGGTTGCCAATGCCCGTGTTAATGAGGTCCATGATAATCCATTCCATGACCTTGCAAATCAGGCTAGTTAGGCTGATGGCTCTATAATTTCCTGGATCAGTGGATGCTACACCTTTTTGCAAAGGGATGACAGTGGCTGTCCTCCACTCAGCTAGGACAAAGCCGATACTCAGGCTTTGGTTGAATAGAATGTCTAATGGTGCTGCAAGTTCTGCCTGAGTTCATGTAGGATGCAGCTTGCGATGTTACTGGGTCCCATGGAGGCTGTATTTTTTGCCTTTGAGGGGAGCACTGATGACCTGTTCCCTAGATATAAGGGGAAGGGGGCTGGTGCTTGGAATGTCCTGATTTACTGATGGGGGGGTGCAGAAGGGTGAAGTGTTCACTGAATCTGTCAGCCAGCAAGTTTGCTAGATCTATGGAATTTGTATATGTGGTGTCCTTGACCACCAGTTCTGAACAGATCTGGGCATTTCCTTTGAGATTCCAGACATGTATGAAGAAGGGCTTATGATTGTCTCTATTAGATGTGGCCAATCTGGACTCAAAGTTTGCTTTGGAGGATTTCACTAGTGCTCTTATTTGCTTGTTTAGGCTAAGGAGAGATTGCTTCCAATTGGGCACCTGCTCCTTCTTGATCCCGGCCAGCAATTTTTTCCTTTTGTTACTGAATTTATTTATTGCAGATGTCCACCAAACAAGTTTACTCTTCCTTGCAGAGGATGATTTAGTCATGTCGGGTATTCCTGATTCCATACATCTATATAAAGGCTTGTATAGTGCTTTGGTATAGTTTTGGATACTGGTGCCAGTTCCTAGAGAGGGGGAGCGGGCTCTGAAGCTGTTTATACCATCCCTCAGGAGACTGTAACCAGGTTTGGAGAAGTTTTTTTGTTTGACCCTAGCTGGGGGTGGGGGTGGGGGTAGGGAAGATGGTGACTTCAAAAGTGACCTCTTTATGATCAGCTCTTACCAGGGAGGATGATACTGCAGGGATGCTGCAGTGGTTACTCATGTTGGTTAATACCAAGTCCAAGATATTATCACCTCCTGTGGGGGTACTGACTAGCTGTTCCAAAGCATTTGCTTTGACAAACTCAAGTAATCTCTGGTCATTTCTGTATAAGAGTGAGGGTATCTTTTGAGAGCTAAGGGGTGTGGGTTGTTTTGATTCTAAATTTTCTAAGAGGTGCCAGAGAGTCAAGGATGGCAAGGAAAGTATGAGTGAAATATGGGACTGCATCATTTAGGGGGATGTATTTCAGAATGGACCAATTTATGGAGTTCAGCATGTTGTTGAAGGTACCATTATCAAAAGAGGAGAGGTTGCGATATTCTCTGTAAAGATGGAACTTAGGTACCTGAATAAAATGTCTTTGAATTCGGATAGGAATGTGGCCACTAAGGGAGTCAGGTAGGGTAGTAGGGTTTTAATAGAGCTTAGAATCAGATGTTAGAATCCAATCCAGGGTGGAGCTATTGTTATTATTTTTGCTGACGCAAGTGGGTGCAGTAATAAGTTGATGAAAGTCATAAAGGTTGATGTTGAGGGAAGGAATGGTAGTTGTAGATCAGAGTGTAGAGTGTATATCCTATGTCTTTAACTAGCATGCGAGGTTCTGCGTGCATGTATAAATTCCAGATACATGCAATCTCTAATGCCATTTTGAAGAACCAGCCAGTGTGTAAGCATGTATGATCACAGCAGTTAGATTGTATATAAGTTACTTAGTCATAGTCAAATAAGCTTTACAGTAATGTGCTTGTATAGAATGAAGATGCATAAACAGAACCCACAGAGACTTGTTTATTCGTGTGCCAACATGAAAGTGACATGGTGTCAGAACTGGGATGGAAAAGAACAAAACATTTGGAGCCATGAGATGTAAAGGTGACAGCGAAGGTAAAACTAAGAGAAAGCAGTGCGAACATAACCAGAAGGAATTAAAGGTAAAGAAAAGCAACATGAATTATTTACACGATGGAAAAGAAACAAGAAAAGGCATTACAAGGGCATAAACCACATTATCAGGCAAGCGGAAAGCTTAATAAGTTTGTTACCTAAAGAAAATGTTTAAGATAAAAGTGTTTGACAAAATATGCAATTCAATAGCTCAGTAGACACCAGTCCAAACACAAGCAAGAAAGAAAGTCCAGTAGAAATTCAAATGATTTAATGAAGCGCTTTTCGTTACAGTAAATGCAATAACTTCTTCAGATCACGTTAAATTCAACCATCCGCATTTGACAAAATAAATATGTTTAAAGTACAAAACAAGCATGTTAAAGTATAAAATGAGCATGTTTAATACAGAAAGAGCATGTTTGAGGCATGACTGGGCATGTTAAGAGTAAAACAAGCACAAAGAAAGTATGCTGGGCATAAATAAAAGAAAAAGGACACAGTAGATAAAAATAAAGCAACGCAACTGCTATGTTGGGCAAAGTGCTGTGTTTGGGCATATCTACAATTTCATTTGGTATCAAAGAAGTAATTAAAATTATTTTAAGTTTCTCAGAGTGTGTAAAAGTGCTTACAGTGTTTGCTTTTTACTGTGCATGTATTTCAAAGGGTTTACTCTGTGTAAAGTGCAACTATTTTGTGTAATTCAGTTGAGGCATGCTTGTTTGAAGAAAAGTTCTTGTACTGGGTGTGGCTGTTCGCAAAGTGTCTCTATTACAGAGTGCTTCTTGTACTGTAAAGACTTGCCTGGCAAGGTGACACCATTTTGGGAACTATTAGTGTGTTGCATCTACTTACTTACAAAGTGCACGTACCTCAAAAGGCATGTACAGGTTTCTAAGAATGCAGTTTGGAATAAATTCTGCAAGTGAAGTCTTCCAGCATGCAATGGAACAAATTTTTTTCAGGTTATCCTTGTGCCATCATAGTAGACGATCTACTAATTGGAGGCAATGGCAAAGCAGAGCATGACAGAAACCTCAAGAAAGTCCTAGACAGAGCACATGAAGTGAACTTGAAGCCCAATCCTCTGAAGTGCAAATTCAGACTTCCAGAAGTAACCTACATATGACATTTCCTTACAAGTACAGGCTTAAAACCTGACCCAACCAAACAAACATCTATTTTAGAGATGTCAGCAGCAGATAATGTGCAGAGTTTACAACGTTTTCTGGGCATGGTCAACTATTTGGGCAAGTTTATACCAGATGTCAGTGAGCTGACAGCACCGTTAAGAGAGCTAACATGAACGAATATAGCAGGAAAGCAACAAACAGCCAGCTAGTAAATGTAAACTGTTGCCCCAAACAAATAAAAGCAAAAATAAAGAAAAATGCAGCAGTAATACGAAGTACGGCACCAAGTCGCATATAACGTAAACAGATAAACTTTTTAATAGTTGGTAAGCGCTTTCGCCACTAACTGTGGCTTCATCAGACCATATACAAGTATAAAATCATTTTAAAACCGTTTATAAGCACTCACTATTCGACTCATTAACTTCAAATTCTCGTTCAGCGAATCATCGTACAGTAGACCCGCCCCCATGCTTTACTAATGACAGTCTTAATACAGTACATTATTCAGCTTACAAAGACAATACTTCATTCTGCTAGACACCTCTAAAAATTAAAAGTTAAAACATTAAAATGCCACATAGTATAAATAACATAACATACTTTGTCTTTTTTCTATGTCAGTCAAATCAACTTTAAATAATGCATTCAATATTAATACTTAACTACCTAGACATTCCCATTATCTCATCATTTATATCATGATGTTGTATATTCTATCTAAAATGACCGATGAGATTAATTACAAACACATCCCATCGATATTATTAATAGATTGTACAGTATATTACCTCATCAGTGTTTAAAGCTTGTTTAAAACATGCGAACATTTCACAGCTACTGTGAATAACAGTTTCAATTTGCAAACGTACACATGTTACATTGCTTATGTTTTTTGTTCACTTTGGATCAAGGCATTATACCCATCATAGTTCATCTAGGAGATATTCCTTTAGATATAACCTCATAAAGTTGAATATGTCCAAATATATATGCTACACCAGCTATATCATGTTTTTATTTACAAAAACTTTTCGTACTCGCATCTAAGTTTCTATGCCATGTCCAATGATGTCATTGCACTAAACATACGCATTCAAATACAATTATGCTCTTTAAACAATAGAAGGAGATATATATATATATAGATATATATATATATATATATATATATATATATATCAAATTATAAACTTCATAATGATCTATCTATTAAATAAATAGATAGGCAAACATATTATATATTATATAATCCCTCCTAAAGACAAAATAAAGTTGCCAGAGGTACACGCTCATAGTTCCCACTATATCTAAACATTGCACCTTATACATCTATACTAACACCAGAAAAAAACAGCAGAATATCATTTATTTAGTCTAGTTGAGTACATAACTAAGTACTAGATATCAGTGCTGAACACACTAGACTATATCATAATGAACTGTAGGAACTAGGCAACATAATAGTTTACTTAGTAAAGGACTCGAATGAATACTAATAGAAGTTAAACAACAGTTTACTTAAAACTAATAAAGCTATACATAAACTAAAATATATATAGAGCTAAAGGGATATCTCTAATCAATAATGATACAAAGGTATATAAGAAGGTATACAGAGAGCCTTATGTATGTCTTCCAGAGTGTATTTAGATATACATATGGCACCATATTTGCGATATATTGCTAGGATGAATAATAGTTTATGTACTTTGCATTATATATAAGAACAATGGCACATGTCATAATATATATGTATAGCTTAATTAAAATCTTATTTATAGCACATTAGCAATTTAAATAATATACACAAACATAAATTGAATGTATCTACATAATAACATTATACATATACACTAAAGTGTATTCCAATGCAAATAACACTCGCACCAGTTCAAGGACATAATCAATGGTCTCCTTCAACTACAATGAATAGATCCTTATTCTTCATTCCTGAAGTAGTATGAAATATTGTTCTTATTATAAAAAGATATTCACATTTAGATTACCTAGGTTTCTAATTATTAGGAATTTTCAGTTATATAAGACCATACATTCCATCTTGTAACATTTTATATACATATAAGTCTAAAATATATATAAGATTTTATCAACTAAATAAACCTACTTACATATATATGTTAGTTAACTTAGTTTAATAAATATATCAACTACTTCCTAGGTAATCCTTGTGCCTCTAAGGCACATTTTATGGACACCTTACCATTAAGTCCCATCTCCTTGTCTGCTCTTAATTTAAGTATCCACCTTAGCTCACTTCTTTCTGTTAGGTTTCTTATATTACCCATCCTTTGTCCAATTATGACTTCTTCCAGGGCATAAAACTTAAAATTGTGATATCTACCACTACCCTCTATATACTTAGATAGAGCACTAACTGAATCCCTATTCCTTATGCTGTTAATGTGCTCCTTTATTTGTTCTCTAAATGTCCTATTAGTCTTGCCCACGTAGAAATATAGACAGCAGTGGAAATAATAACTGCCTGTTGTTTAGTTGTTACAGTTGCCACAGTTAGTGGTGAAAGCGCTTACCAACTATTAAAAAGATTATTTGTTTACGTTATATGTGACCTGGTGCCATACTTTGTATTACTGCTGTTACTGTCTTCATTTTAACATGAAACAATGTTGTATGGTCATTGTTACAACATCATCTTAAGCAGAAAATTGTATCCCCCCTTGTTAAGGTACTATGATGTGAATAAATCAGTTGCCCTATCCTGTGATGCTTCTACTTTTGGTCTTGGTGAGTTATTCTACAAGAGAGCAGACAGACTGTGCATCTAGAACATTAATTCAAACTGAGATGCATTATGCTCAAATTGAGAAAGACCTTCTAGCCATAGTTTTTGCATGTTCCAACTTTCATGATTATATTTATGGTCGAGCTATTCAAACTGAAACTGATCATCAGCTTCTAGTTACTATTCTGAAGAAACCAATGCATTCTGCTCTGGCGAAATTACACAGAATGATGCTCAAATTGCAAAAGTACAGTTTCAAAATGGTCTATGCTAAAGGTAAATTGCTTTATCTGGCTAACACTTTATCCAGATCGCCTAGAAGTATAACAAAACATCTTGATGCTGAAAAGTTTGACTTTGATGTAATGTCAGAGTCTAATTTTTCCACCACTAGACTTAATGAGTTGAGAGATCATACTATGACTGATCCAGTTTCACAAAAGCTCAATCACTACATCAATGTCACATTGCCATCAAAAGAATCTAATGTATCACCTGAGGTGCAGTCATACTTTCCCTGCAGAGATGAATTGTTGATGAAAGATGGTATTATAAGGTCCTAAAATTGAGAGGAGCCAAAGAACTAGAATTTTGGCCTTCATTATCAAAAGACATTGATGGTGTTCTTTCTTCTTATTCGCTATGTAATAGCACCAGAGCATATTTGCAAAATGAACCACTTCAGCTAAATTCAATAGCTGAACTACCTCGGTTTACTGTTGCAACTGATACCTTTGAATGGAATAATCAACACTATTTGGTTTTGGTAGACTCTTACTCAAACTGGTTTGAGATTGATCTGCTACCAAACTTAACCTCAACAGCTGTTATCACTAAGCTTAAACATCATTTTTCAGTTCATGGTAGTCCTCACAAACGTTATTCTGACAATGGTACTCGATTTACTAGCCAGTTGTTTCAGAAATTTGCAAGAGGATATTACTTTGTCCATGTCACTAGTAGTCCTGAATATCCACAATCCAATGGACTAGCTGAACAAGCAGTAGAGAATGTAAGCAATTACTGAAGAGTCAAAGTGTGACACTACCGATGTATTCTAAAATCTACTTACTCTCAGAAACATACCTAGTGATGATATTCTTGGCTCACCTGCTCAAAGATTATTTTCCAGACAAACTAGAACTACGCTACCTATTTCATCATGTTTGTTGAAGCCTAACTCTAAGAACAATAAATCCATCAAGGCTCAATTGTTGAAGAAACATAATATCCAGAAATCTAGTTATGACAGATTGAGTAAATAACTTCGTTCATTGAGAGAAGGAGAGACGGTACAAATCCAGACAATGAAAAGTTTTGATTGAATAGGACAGATAACAGTTATCTATGCCAAGCCGGGATCCTACTGGGTAAACTCAGAGGGTGTACAGTATAGGCGGAATCGCAGACATTGTCTTGCTGTACCTGAATCATTACCATTGTAATCACAACATTGTATCTGCGATACAGACTCTAAATCAAAGACTGAGTTAGGCATTGTTTCCAGACCAGTATGTGTTCAAAAGTCTGATTCTGTTCCAGAGAGTAATTTGAACATTCCACAGATCAGCCATTTTGCAGAGACTGTTCCAATTGCTAAAACTGATTCACAACTTTATGTTGCATGATATGGACGAGTTTCTAAGCTTAGTTTGAAATACACAGCAACGTGGACTTGATTGGATATACATGTGTATCTAGTATTGTATAATGCTTGTCTCTAGATTATTTGTGATTTCTGCATGCTAAATATCTCATGACAAATTGCATGATCTATTTCTCAAAGAGGGAGGATGTAGATCAGAGTGTAGAGTATGTGCGCTATGTCTTTAAGGAAGCTTGCGAGACTGTGCATGCATGTATAAATTCCAGACACGTGCAATCCCTAGTGCCATTTTGAAGAAGCAGCCAGTGTGTAAGCATGTATGATCACAGCAGTTAGTTTGTATATAAGTTACTTAGTCATACTCAAATAAACTTTACAGTCATGTGTTTGTACAGAATAAAGCTGCTTACACAGAACCCATGAAGACTCATTTATTCATGTACCAATAGGAAACCGACAGTAGTAGATTGTTTTTGCCAGTCAATATTTATGTCTCCTAACAGGATGGTTTCATAGGGAATGTGGAGTGGCATCCATGAGAGGATGGATTTGAGGATGTGAATGGTGTTCCCTGGTGGAATTTAGATAGCAGCTATGGCAATTTTTTGTAGGGGTTAAGGTGGCAGTTTAAGATTAGTAGTTCAGCTGGGTGGAAATTTGGGTGGGCTATGGGTACAGGGGATAAACTGACATGCTCGGAGTACATGATTGCAACTCTACCACCTTTCCTTGTGACTCTGTCTTGACAATAGATGTTGTATTGGAGGGGTAAGATTTCAGTGTTGGAGATATGGGGTTTTCAGATAGGGATAGGATGTGTGGGTAGTAGAAGGTCATCCAGGAATGTAGTTAAGAAGTTTTGTTAGGTAGGCTATGTATATTAATTGAGTATATAGCAAGGTGTTTGGTACTGGGGTGACAAGGAAGACAGTTGTAGCTGGTGGCAGATGGATTGGTGGAGGAATTTGTTGGAGGGGGGCCTAGATTGAGGTGGATATTTCCATCAAGAAGAAGTGAGTTTGAGATTGGGGTGGTTTTGGAAGGTAGTGGTAGTGACATAAGGTTTTGTTCTGAACTTTGGTTTAGGGGATATGAGTGTGCATGTAAGGACTTTGTGCTTGTGAAGTTGGGTGTTGAAGATATTGAAGAGAGATGGGGAGATAGTGAAGGAGGATTCATTATGTTGTACCGAATGTGTAGCAGTAGTCAGAGGCTGAAGTTATAGAGGTGTGTATGTTAGGAAGTTAGGAATGACAGGTAGAGAAGCAGAGTGGGTCAGATGTAGAAAAGAGCCATGGTATGATATAGAGATTTGAAATATGGCATCACATTGATTTGAGATAGAATAAGGGTTATTTAATTTACCCTTAACTGTTGGATATGATAAAAGGTAATGTTTAGAGTTAGTTAATTATGTTGCTGTGCTTAGCTCAAAATAAAAATAAAAATACCTGCAAGAGAAAAACATTCTTAAAGATGAGTCTGCTCATAATGACTAAACATCCTGATAGTTGTCATTCATTGGTATATAACCCTACCCAAATAAGTGTAAATACAAATTATTGTAATTACATGAGTTCAGGTGTTTCTTTATAGGCTCTTTTTGTCCCATGAGCCTGCCAACCATCAAGCCCTTGTCAATTGGATTTTGCCCATTTGTTTAGCGATTCTAGGGAACTGCCCAAATACATGATGGGGATGAGAGCCATCCAGATTGCATGTAATACAGGAAGCCAGGAGGTTTGCTTGTGTACTTGCTGGCAACCCAGTAATGACAATGTTTTGTATAGCCTAATACCATCCTCTGGATCAGAAGATGAACTACTTGTTTAACTATGGAAACCCACGCACCTTCCCTCCCAACAAGTACAACAAATCCTGGACTTTATTAACACAAACACCCATGACCAGATAGTGAACACACCCACCAGAATTTCAAACATACTGGACCTGGTACTCACAAATATGGGACAGTGTTTCACCCTCCCCCAATGTCATGTCCTCACTGCTGAGGTCAGACCACAAAGCTGCCTCCTTTGAAATAAAAATCAACTCAGTAATCCTAGCAAGCCTTGTAACAGTTAGTAACTATTCCAAAGCAAACTACATCCTATTAAGTGATGCCCCTCCCAACCCTGAGTTCACAGCAATCTATGCAGCATTGTTGAGACCCTGTACAACCATATAAATGGCTACATAGAGACTGCTTAACCTACTAGAAGTAAGTGTAAGACAAACTGTAAAAACAAACCACACTGGTGGAATCCTAACCTTAACCGGGTACACAACAAAAGGAAAAAAGTCATGAGTAAAATCAGGAAGAGCAGCTCCCATAATGATAAAAGGCCTCTAATTAAACTAGACAGGAAACTAAGGGGACTAGTTAAGTCCAACAAGGCCAGTTACAAGGTCAAGATATCCTCACTGGCTAAAGACAACCTCAAGGCCTTCTACAGCTACATCCAAAACTTCGAAGGCAACACACATCAGTGTGTCAAACTAGTGGTCAATGGTGCCAGCTCCACTGAGCAAAGCAGCATAGCAAATTTGCTGTCTGACAAATTCAGTTGAAACTTCACACCCCCTCTCCCCCCATGAAATACCTAACAGCATACCCCCCTCCAACTATTAACAGGGAGCATGTCCTGGCAGTGCTCACTAAAACCAAAAACACAACCTCATTGGGCCCTGACAATATCCCAGGATGCTTCTTAAATAGATAGATACATGACCTATCAGGACTACTGGATTCATATTTCAACTGTAGCCTCAAAGCAGGCTTTATACCACAAGAATGGAGGACTGCAACAGTTATCCCACTTCACAAGGGTGGACTACCAAATGGTCCCAGAAACTACAGACCTATTAGTCTGACTATTCTATTATGCAAAGCCATGGAATTAATTATCATGGAGATGATCAGCAAAGACATTAGGCAACTTTACACACTGGACCCAACCCAGTTTGGCTTTGCCAAAGGAAGGATCTGGCTACTAAATCTGGTGGACTTTTTTGAGAAAGTAAGTAAGGCAATGGATTAGGAGAAAAACTGTAGAAGCTAGCTGGACCTGGCTAAGGCTTTTGATACAATACTCCAGTCAGGTACAGTTGACAAACTCACCAAACTGGGCATAAACCCCTATATAACTTGCTAGATTGCCAGCTAGCTCATAGACAAGACCCAGGATGTCAGGGTTGGTGAAACCACCTCCACTAACAAACCAGTCAGCAGTGAGGTACCTTATGGCTCCATGCTGGGACCGCTCCAACATTGCATCTACTTCTTGGAGGTAAAGGCTATAGCCAAGGGCCTTTGGATGACCAAGTTGACAGATGACTGCAAATTGGGAACTATCACAGATTCTCCTCTAGACACAAACATCTTTCATAGGTTCATAGGTTGGTACTAGGCTATCGGCCCTAGGGCCTATGCAAGCCTAGCCATAACAATTCCCTGGATATTTCTTCCCACAATATTTACTTCACTGGACCCCTATCTAGCAGGGTGACTGATATGATCCCCGGGGTGAATATCCTATCTCCTATCTAATCATCAAGGTTCCTTTAGAAGAGGGCCAATGAGGTGATCTGCTTGACATGTATGGGCAGTCTATTCCAGAGTATGGGGAGCATGTCCAACAGCTCAGGGTTTGACATGGCCTTGTATGTTAAGCAGAGATCGCCACTGAGTAGACGATATGCCACAGAGTATAACTGGAGTTTTTTTAGATCGTCAGCATACGACATCTGCTTTAGGCATGTGATTCTTTTAGTGAGGTATTTCTGTGGCCTTTCCAGCTGTTGCAGATGTCTTGTGAGGTACATACCAAACGGGGCATTATACTCTATAATGGGTCTAATGAGGGATGAGTACAGTGGGACAATGACCTCCTTTTTTCTGGATGAAAAGCCCTTAGTGATGAGGTGTGCCACATAGAAGGATTTCCTGACTGTTGTGGAGATGTGGTTATCGAAAGTGAGAACACTGTCCACCTGTGTCCCTAAGTCTGTCATCACACTTTTGATGTTTAATGTCCTGCCACCTATGTGGTAATTCATGGGTACATGTTTTTTTCCAAAGGCGATAACTATACATTTCTTGGCATTAAGCTTGAGCCCATGGCTCTGGCACCAGGCATCTGTTTCTGTAAGTCAGATGGCAACCCATCGAGTGGCGTAGGGATTTATGTCCAGCTTAGTAAGTTTATCTATGATTCCAGAGTGGGGGATGGTGTCAAAGGCCTTGGCGGGGTCCAGATAGGCTGTGTGGACTGCCTTACCCTCGTCCACAGCTCTGGAGATTGATTCGAAGAAGTCAATCAGATTCAGGAGACAAATTCGGCCCTTCACAAACCCAAACTGGGTGGGGTCTAGTGTATTAAGGTTGCCAATGTCTTTGTTTATAAGTTCCATGATAATGTGTTCCATGCCCTTGCAGATCAGGCTTGTCAGACTGATGGGACAGTAGTTCCTGGGATCCAAGGTGGATCCCCCCTTGTGGAGTGGGATAACTGGAGCTGTGCGCCACTCAGTGGGCATGAAGCCTGAGGTGAGGCTATGATTAAACATGACACTTAGGTGAGGTGCCAGTTCATTTTGTAGTTCATGTAGTACACAGCCTGGGATGTCATCTGGTCCCATGGATGCTGTATTCGTAGCTTTGGAGAGTGTGTTTTTTACCTGTGTGGCCATGATTAGCGGGATTTGGCAATCTTTTGGTATTGAGATGGGCCCTTTAGGTGGTGAGAGGGGGGATGAAGTTGGCACTAAATTGATCTGCCAGGATATTGGCAATATCCTTGGGATCAATATATTTAATGTCATTCTGTTGTAGCTCAGAGCAGATCAGAGCATTGCCATTTAGATTCTTGACATAACTATAGAATGCCTTGTGGTTGTCTTTGGAATCTTTGGCAATTTTATTTTCGGGACTAGCTTTTGAGGATTTTATGAGGGATCTCAGTTTCTTACTGAGGCTGGTGAGGGAGTTTTTTGCATCCTGGGATTTTCCTCTTTTGTGAAACAGTTTCTTCCTTCTGTTGTATAGTTTGTTTATAGCAGGGGACCACCAGATTGGATTCCTTTTTTTGGAGAAGAGCATCTTGGTTCTATTTGGGATGGCACGATTCATGCACCAGTGGATGTGCTCGTACAGTGCCTTAGTGCAGGATTCTGCAGTCGAACTTTCAGATCCTATCTGCATGGGTGTCGTGAAGTTTGTCACTTCTGACTTCAGTAGCATGAAGTTGGCTTTGGAGAACATTTTTAAGGAGATTTCCTTACTGGGGGGTGGGGGAGCGATGTGGTTGTCAAGGGTGACTTGCTTATGGTCAGACCTGACCAATGAGGGGGTGACCACTGGTGTGGAGCATCTATCTCCCATGTTGGTAATGACCAGGTCTAGGATATTGGAGCCCCTGGCGGGACAATGGATTAGTTGATCCAGGTCATTGGAATTTATGAATTCCAAGAACCGTTGGGAAAAGGAGTTGGTACCTGAGTAGTTTTCCCAGTTAATGGCAGGGTAGTTGAAATCACCCAGTATTAGGGTGTTTGGTTGTATCTTAATATTTTCCAGTATGTTTAGAAAGGTGTAGTGAGGATCTTGGGGCATGGTGGGGGATCTGTAGCAAGCTACAATTTGGATTGCAGTCTTACCTAGTGTTAGTTGCACCTGGAGAATTTCAGATGCATTGTGTTGGGCAACAAGCCTGGAGGTGTGAATATCCTTGGTGAATATGGACACTCCTCCACCTTTAGTGTTTCGGTCTTGGGTTTGTGGCTGAAAGGTGTGGTAAGAGTTGTAGCCTGGTATTGCATGGGTGCTCTCTGGAGCCTTGAACTAGGTCTCAATTACTGTACAGATATTGATGTTCTACATTTTTAGGAGTGCCTCGAGAGAGTGCATTTTGAGGTTTAGACTTCTAGCACTGAGTAGCATTACCTTCAGATTTTGCATGCTTGTATCTGTTACAGTGGTGGTTTTATCCTTTGAACCTTCCCTAAAAAAGGCACTATAGGAGTGGCAAGAGCTTTAGCCAGTAACCTGAATCCCAGGGGTGACAGATGCAGACCATCATTGGCAAAGCATTGTGGTTCTGATGCTGCTCAAGATGCTCTAACACAGACAAATGACTGGTGCCAAAGTCATGGATTAAAATTCAATGCCAAGAAATGCATTATAGTACCTTTTGGGAAAACTGCAACCCAGGCTAATTACTCCATCAGTAAGATGCCCATAAGAGTTGACCTGGTAGTCAGGGAACTAGGAAAACGTGTAGACAGTAATCTGGCCTTTGACCAGCATGTAGCCAAGGTAGAAAGAAAGTCATTCTATGTTGTCCAACTTATAAGTAAGAGCATGGCACCTAGGTCCAAGGAAGTCATAGTGCAAGTTTATTCAGCCCTTATTAGACCCATATTTGGGTATAGTGCCCCCTTTGGCATGTACCTAACCATTCCTATGTAACAGTTGGAACACCCACAAACGTTCCTTACCAGACGAATCTAGGGTATAAACACACTGTCCTATATGGATTGACTTAAAACCCTATCTATATACTCTGTCTCCTACAGTTTACTGGCAGGTGATCTATATATGCCATACAAGCATCCTCGGATCCTGCTCTGGTGGACATTTTGCACATCAGCATAATGAGCAGCATCAGAACCACTAGATCCAAGGATTTAAATTTTGCTTGTGACATAAATAAGACAGGTTGGTGAGACAGATAGGTGTCTCTGAGGATCCCCATGCTCTGGAACAGGATCCCCATCCATGTGTAGCAGAGTCCATCCCTAACCCTATTTAAGCATAACCTTGACCAATGGATAGAAAATCAGAGTTTCAACCCGGGTCTGGCCCCCATATCTCTGGCAGACAAGGGCAGACACTAATCTCCAAAGTAACACACCCCCTCCACATAACCTTTAGAAACTTCCTAACATACCACCTCTTAATAAATGATGATTCATAGAGACATACTTGGGTTGGATTGCATGGCTAGGCTTATAAAGGCCTTGGTGCTTGTTAGCCTGTATATACCTATGAACCTATGAATTTATGGTTCTGTACACTTGCTATTGAAAGCTATCACACGTGGTGGCTTGGTGAACTGAAGGCCTGGCCCCAGGATGCAAATCACAGACTGCTCCTCTTCCAGGGGATTATGACTGTATGCTTCCTGCTCTATTCTGAATCTCTTCTAAGACAAGCAAAACCATCCTCCTTTGTTAGCTGTGTCAAACACCTGAGCTGCTATCAAATCATAGGTATCTTGGGCTGTATTCGGGGTTTTATCCCTTTCTGACACTGTAGCTGACACCAGAGGTTGACTTATACATGAGTATATATAGTATTTTAAGCTGCCCTACCCCAAAAATTACATGCCAACCTTGGGCTTTTCTTTCCTATTTCAGCACCTTTCACTTCTGGCTACTGCTATTATATTTTTTTGGGTCCCTCATTAGACTGACTCTTCCTGTCATCAGCTGTTACTTCTACAGTGGTGTCATCATGTACAAATAGGTAAAGCATGTTTTCTACGTAAAATGTTATGTAGAGGATAAACATGCTGAGGAGCGCAAGCGCAAAACAGTCCCTGCAGCACTCCAGTAGTATCTGGTCTTGTTTTTTTTTTTTTTTTTTTTTTTTTTTTTTTTTGTAAATGACAGCAGTCCTCATTCAGCATTCTTCTTAGCTTCCTGATATTCTTCCTTACTAATTGCCCTGTCATTCTACATTTTCGGTAGGCCCTTTATTTAGATTAAATGTCAGTGTCTCATTTAGTCCACCTTTAAATCACACTTGTCTCTTCTTTTATCTTTTCTTTTCCTCCATGACCTTCCTGGTTTCCCTTCAAATACTATGTTACCATGTCTTATGATTTTCCAGAGTTTGTTTATTTTTTTTACTGTCCTCCAACCTCCTAGATTGATTATTTCTCACTGCTTCAACTATTTTATAATTTGAAACCTGTAGTGCAGCCAGTGTTTTTGCTTCAAGTCTCAGTTTGTTAGTCCTTTTTGTAAACCACAACATAGCATGATACCTGTCTGCTGAAGCCTTCAACTAAACCCTTCAACTTCCCCTGTTTTGCACATCATAATTTCCTGGAGTGTTACTTCAGCTATCAAATTTTCCCTCTGTATGCTACATTACATTTCAGTATAGTGCCAGTATGGTAGAATGAATTTAAATTCTGCTCATACCTCTCAACCTGTTAAAGCACAAAATCTAGACAAATCCATAATTAAAAGTGGGACAAAGGCCCAAAAATAGGGACAATTTTTAAATACTGCTCTTACAAACTTAGAAAGTTGATGGAATTAAGCAATAACCGACGACGTGGTGTGGTATAATGAAGATTTACCCACGGTTCATGTGGTTTAATCGTGAGGGCTTTGCCCTCGTGATTAAACAAGGGCAACTGTGGGTAAATAAAGCAATAACTGATGACGTGGTGTGGTATATTGAAGATTTACCCACGGTTGGTGGGGTTTAATCACGAGGGCAAAGCCTGAGTGATTAAATAAAGCCAATTGTGGGTAAATTTCAATATACCACAACCATGGAGTCAGTTATTGCTATTATACAATGACATTATTTAAGAAAAAAATACTTACTTTTCTTAAATAATGTCTTTGTATAATGGCGCATTACTGTTCTTTCCTGTTTTGATGTACTGAGCATGCGTATGGGACTCGCGTCCCATGCATACCCAGTACATCAATGCTTAGAAATGGAAGTAATGGAGAAAAAAAAGTCTCCATTGCTCTGTTTTTTTTTTTTTTTTATTTGTTTAAAAAAAATATTTTGAGGACTTTATACCAACGGAAAAAAGTCTGAGCTACCGTCCTTTTTTCCTTTGGTATATTGTGGGATTTACAATGGGCACGCTGGCCAATCAGCATGTACGTTTTGGAATATTAATGGGGGGGGGTCATTGTATAATCTTCAATATACCACACCCACGGAGTCAGTTATTGCTATTATACAATGACATTATTTAAGAAAAAAAAAAACTTACTTTTCTTAAATAATGTCTCTGTATAATGGCGGATTGCTGTTCTTCCACCAGTTGTGGTATACTGATTCTGCTTTTTGATGTACTGTGCATGTGTATGGGACTTGTGTTCCCATGCATACCCAGTACATCAAGGCTTTGAAATGGAAGCAACAGAGAAAAGAAAGTCTCTGTTGCTCTGTTTTCTCTCTTTTTTTAATTGTAAAAAAAAAAAAAAAGATTTTGGGGCAGTTTATACCAATGGGAAAAAGTCTGGGTGACCGGACCTTTTTCCATTGGTATATTGTGGGATTTACAATGGGCACGCTGGTTGGGCTGGCCAATCAGCATGCACATTTTAGAATATTAATAGGGAGGAATTGTATAATAACAGGTTTTGCTTTAGCATGTATTTTCTGGAGGATATGAAGTCTAAAACTCAAATGTCTGCCTTTATTTTCTAATTTCAGTCTTTAACAATTTGCAACTTATTTGTCAGAGAACCACAATTTTATGAAAAATGGACCAAAATATGAGGCAAAAATCTGGACATTCAGCGAAAATTTGTACAGTTGAGAGGTATGAAAAAGGATGCAAGAATTCCACACATACAGTCTTTGTGCTCAATTAAATCTGTTTAACTGGAGGGAGGGACAACTATTTCTCCCCATGAAGAAGAATGACCCTAGAACCTTTGAATGCAAGATACAACCAACCAGATGTAGCACCTCAGGGAAGATTATATTTCAGTGGAGGATTTTACTGGAAGGACCTTCTCAGTTTTTAACAATGTTCAGAAAAATACGATGCAGACAATCCTGCTTTAATGAATCCTGTTGCAGGCAATCACCCTGCTTCTTGTCAGTATGCTCCACTTTCTTGTTATCATTACTGATATTTTACCTCACTATATCATTAAGCTTTCCTTGACTTCCTCAATATCTCTTGTAGAAGCATCAGAGGGCTGCAGATAGTTTCTGTCCACCATCTTTCACAATTTCCCTTTTCATCTTAATCGTAAACACTCTTTCTTCTTTAGAATTATGTTTGCCTTCACCCTCTGCAACTGCATTAACAGGCTTCAAATATTTATTCTCTATGGATATGATTATGTCCCTCACACACACTATTGTTACCCCTTCCTCTTCCTGACATTTCTGAAACTTCAGTGCTCCTGACTTATCATGTCAGTGTGTTTCTTGCTGTTTCAAAGCATCTCAATACCACTGCTGACTTTGCTTTTTCTACTGCTATGGTAGTTTCATCTTAATTATTTCCCTTTCCTAAGTTACTTGCATTACTTGGTATTACTTTCATTTTTTGTAATTTTTTTTTTTTTTTGCTTCTCACCACTCCTCTCTTCCCTGTTTCTTTTTCTTTTTGGTTATTTATCTGTCTTTTTCTATTCCCTCTACCTGCTCATCTGACCCTTTGAGTAAATGGATCTACTACCAATAGTATTCCAACTTTATTTAGTTCCTCAGTTCTCCCCAGACATATCTTCTTTCTGGCTTCCTCCCAAATGTTCCCTACTTTCTCCTGTTAGTTTCTTACTGTTTGTATTTATTCTTCCTCTTTCTACTCTCATCTTCTGCTTCACTAGAACCTCTGCCTCTACCATGCTGTCCTGAAAACATTAAGCAGTGTTCCATCTGCTCCATATAAAACCATGTGGGATATTGTATACAGAGTTCCACCATGCTTGGACAAAGGGTTCCGACATATGGAGAAGTGGAACTGTCTCAGGTGGATAGAGACATTTTGTTGTCCTCAGGTGCTTTGTCTACTTCATTTTCCAATCAACATTTAAAGGTTTTGAGAATTCTGTGTTTCTCTTTCTTTACTCCTTATAGGATAGATAAGATGTTCCTTGGCAATCAGAGCTTTGATTGTGCCTCAGGTAACTGTAGGGATTGGCCACATATATAAGCATCAACCACATGTTCTGGGCTTTCAGAAAACTTGCTGCCTCATCTGATGGAATAGTTTTATCCTAAGTAATAGCCTTAAATTTTTTGGCATGACTATATACCTTTCATAAAGACCAGGTAAGATAATTTTGGGGTCTGCTAGTGGTAGCTCACAAGTGTATTACTGGGAGATGGAAGAGCATGGAATCCCCCAGGAGTGAATTGGCACATGTTTTGAAATCCTAGCAGATAGTAACAGCAGAAACTGTCTTTCAACTTCAGTTTAGCTTAGGGTGGAGACATACATTGATAACTATAATAAATAATGTACATTGTATTGTACATATGCAATAACTTTCATTAATTTATAGCTGATTGGATTATATCTTTTAAACACTGCAATGAGTGTATTTGTTTCCAAATTATTAAATGCAAAAACAAACCCTTCAGGCCTTATCCAGTCAGGGACTCTCATTCAATATGCAAATGACTCTACTATCATTTGTTACGCTGATTCCGTTTTTCATCTACAACAAATCACTCAGTTGGCCCTTTCTTCTACTGAAACCAGGTTCTGCAGCAATCAACTGACACTTAATGCACACAAAACCAAGCTACTTCTTTTTACCCCAAAGAAAAAATTCCCTTAAACAAAGCCCAGTTCATCATCCATTCTCAAAACAATACAATAATTAAAGTTGTCACTCGCACCAAATTAGTGGGAGTGATAATAAATGAACATTTAAAATTTGACTTACACATACAACACAATAGTAACAAAGCACATCAGAAACTAGCAAGCTCAACCTGAACAAACACTTTCTTAGTTCTTCCATTAGACAAACTTTTGCTATCACTTACTACCCTCTCTCATCTATGGTGCTCCATTATATACTAACCTTCAGTCCTCTCTAAAAACTAAGCTTGTGACATGCTGCAACAAAATTGCCAAGTTTGCTACAAATGCTAAATATTCCACCCATGATTGTACATCCCTACATTCCCTGAATTGTCTTGAACTCTCTCAGTATCTCATTTATGTGTAATTGACAACTGCACATAAAATAATCTATAAACTTTTTCTCTGTTCTGCCCATAGTTCATTATTTGGCTACTATCTACCTAAAAGATCTCTCACATCTGAAAATCAACAACTTTTGCTGGTCCACAAACCCAAACTACCTGCCGGTCAGCTTCTATAATCCTATACTGTAGGTAGAGCCTGGAATTCCATCCCATTACAATTAGAACTAATCAAATCTTATCCTCATTCAAAACTTTACATATACACCTCTCCTCATCCTGGAACTGCACGTCATGCATCAAGCCCCCAGCCCTTAAATCCTGACTTCCTCTACTTCCTGAATATACTGCAACACTCATTCCACCTATCTACTATACTGTTCTTCTTAATTAATCACTATCTCACAAAATGCCTTGTTATAACAATAACTATTTTTGGCAGTAGTTTAAATAATCTTAGCCTTTTCATTATCTTTCTCATATCATGCTGTAACTTAAATCTGTAACAGTTGTTACAATCTGACACAATCTGACATTTGTTCTATATTTTGCTGTATATTTGCTTTATGTAATTGCTAAATACTTCTCTATGTACATGTTTATTGTGGAGCTTTTCTCCCATGGCCTTCATTGTAAATGGGCTTATACTGGCCCTGTGGACTATCACGGTAAACAAATGTCAATAAATAAATGAATAAAATAAATAAATAAATCAACCATACCTGACTAGAGCTCTTCTCCATTCTTCAGCCTTTGTTGCACCTTTAATTTGTTTTTCTTTTTATCTTCAGCAATTTTCGAGAATAAAATAAAAACAATAAATAAAAAGGAAAACATATAAGGAAAACTAAATGCTCTTTACTACAAGTTTTTTTCTTAGAAGGATGAGCTTTATTACCTAGTAGTATAATTTCTGAGCACTTGTGAACTGGTTTTAGAGATGACACTGCAACTAACATTGCATGGCTAAATGATTCATGAACCATCTTACCTGCAATTACCAGCTTTCCTTCCTGCTGTTGCAAGAAGTGGGGCATAAAGCTTTATACATAATCCATTTCCCAAAATCATAAAACGTCATCCACATATTCACTGTATAGTAGATAGTAGTCAACTAAAGAAAATTCCTCTCCAAATAAACTTGAGTTAAATGTGGTGAAAACTGTCCTGTTTTTAGGTGACACAATTTCCAGTAGTGGAATATCCTGTCTTATTCAGTGTCAGTCAGACATCTATATACAAATATCACTATACTCCTTATCTGGTATCATGAAACAGAATGGTAATATTCTTTATTTTGAACAAGTGAATCTCTTCTAAGTCTCACAAAAACTTAAGTTTGATGGTAAACTTTATTGTTAGTTTGAACCATACTGAGTCAAGGATATTTCAAAGCAATTCCTAAAGGTTGTACAGGCCTGTAAAAAATTCTGTGAAAATGACACAGAAATTGGACTCAAAATTGCCTCAAAGCTCACATGCTTATGGCCCATACGTTTATACTACCTAGACCTTGTCATTTTAGTCATCCACCACTGCTGCAATCATAAGAAGTCAAGCTATATGTACAATATTTTGTATACAGGTGAACTTTAAATAAAAAAATTGCTGTGGTATCACACAATTCTAATGTAATAAACAGACCTCAAAGCATACTCAAATAATACTTGGATATTAGATCTGAGACCTAGTGTGACAATAACACAATGTCTGGAAATAGCAACATGAAAGTAAACAAAACCTTACCTTTCTTCACAGTTGCAAAAAGTATCTTGAAAAATGTAAAGCATCATAAAACCAGTTGACAGTAAGTGAAAAAAGCTCTTTAAAGAAAATCTATTTCAAACCAATCAATAGCTATGTGCTTATCAACTAAGCAAAGCGTGGTACAAAATAAAACAAAATAAATACATACACATACCAAAACACTAACATCAATAACACATATTATTCTCTTTCAAGGGGGTTATAATATTACTGGTGGAACAGAAAAGTCTTCAGGCATCTCCTGTTAAGTATCAACAGTTGGACTCTCTTGTAAGTAATATGTTAGTGTGTTTTGGAAGACTACAGCCTAGTAAGAACATCCCTGTTGTTTATGATCTACCCCAATACCCCTTCCATTTTGATATCTGTGGTTACATCTAAGGGGTGGGTGTGCAATGAGGATGTGCAGCATATGGCCCTACTTCTGTAGCAACTCACCCGTGACTTTACCCTTCTCTTCTTTGGACCATGCTTCCCTAGCCATGTGACATCTTCAGTGTCCATCAGTTCTTGTAGTGCGAGACACCCACATCACTGCCCTCTGGGGTGGTAATGCCTATTCCTCCCTGTCACTCCATCACATGGCTGAGCAACTAAAAAGTCACCTGGACTATGTTAAGGCTTTATCCCTCTGAGTCCCTGGAATGTCTAGAACAGGTATAATATGGCTGTCAATAGGGAGACTGTGGAGTCTGCACAAGCTGCTGACAGTTAAGGTCAGCACTAGTCACCCATTCTGATTACCTAACCACAAAGACATCAAAGCTTAAACTACTGCAACTATATCATCTCATGGTAAAACATTTTATATGATATATGAGTAATACTCCACAAATGATTCAAGTTAAGGTCAAATGACTTCTTAAAGGCTTAGAATGTGCATTGGCTAATTATTACACATTCAAATTTCTAGCAACTGAAAAGACAAGTAACTGTAAGTAAAACAATTGTTGTTCTTAGCGGTATTTGTATAAAAAAATTCATGACATAAATTGCATGTTATATAGTAAAGCATTTTCAGTTATTGTATGTGAGAAATATGCTAAAGCAAACAAGCACCTTTTTTCTTTCTGTCTTAGATTTAAGAAATGTAGGCATTACAATGTAATAAAAGAAGACAGACTGGACAAAAGCATTTTTGAGTTAACATGTTGTAACCTTGAGTTATTGAGATTGGGAATGAAGTGCAAAGATGTACAGATTATAATATATGCAGAGCTGATAGGTTTTCTCTCTCTCTTACTTTTGCATAGGTGAATGTCTAGATTAAGGCTTTTGGCTTAATCTGATAAATGTTTGTTTGTGTAAGCAAGTAAATAAGAAGGTACTGAATGAAATGAATGTAGTGAATGCAATGAAAAGTTTTCCTTTGATAAATAAATGTTCAGTGTAGGCTGAGAGGATTGCAGAGTTGTATATTTGGTACTTATGTTTCCATGGAAACAAGCTGACTATAGGAAGAAGCAATAAAAACCAGAACACTTTTTTAAGGCTAAAGATTAATGTTTTCTAAAAGCATGTAAGCTGTTTTCACATCTGAGAGGGGAATGAAGATAGGACAAGAACAGACAGAAATTAGTGTAAGCAGGAATATAGGCTATAATATGCATCTTGGCAAGGCTGACCTTAAAGTTAGGTTAAGTTATGATGCCCATATATGCAGTTATTGATTTGGGACAATAGTTCCTATCATGGGGGTTAAATATCACTATTTGAGGATGGACATAATTGTGTGTGTTTAAGTTAATAGGTTATGGGGGTGCTCTGGGCATGTGCTTTTTTATTTTTGAGGTTTTTCATTTTAGCAAAAAGTCTTGTTAAATGTGACACTGGTTCAAATGGGGATGACAGGAAAAACTGTGGAGATCAACCTGACAAACAGTAATGTGTGCATGTAACACAAAAGCTGGAAACAGACATTTAAAAAACTATCATATGTAATAGGTGGGGATAATAACTTCTTATCATAATGGCTACATTAAATATAGTTTTTGGAATGTGAATGACCTGCCAGGTATAGACAAAAAGATAAGAGTACTGAATTATATTAAGTAATTCAACATGCAAATATGGATATTCAACAGAATATCAGGGACAAAGGAAAAGGAGAGTACATGTACTAATTGCTAGAGGTGCTCCAGTGGTGATAGATGAGTTAAAAAAGGATTATAATGTTAGATTTGTAGTAGTAATGGGCTACTAGCAAGGGAGGATGATTACACAGGCAAATATTTGTATTCCACCTAAAACTGCTATTATGGAGCTTAAGAAAAGTTTTAAAGAAATAGCTTTTTGCAGGGAATAGGTTCATAGGTTCATAGGTTCATACTAGGCGATCTGCCCTAGGGCATTTATAAGCCTAGCCAGAATGTGTTTGGCTTTCGCCACCCATTTTAAATAAATTTTGCTATGCCCTTTTTTGAGGTTAGTATACTGTGCCTCTGTCTAACAGTGACACAGAAGTGATACCCGGGGTAAACCTATGATCTTCCATTCACTCATCAAGATTTCTCTTGAAGAGAGTCAATGAGGGACTCTGCCTAACCTGGACTGGGATTTTATTCCAGAGTGAAGGGAGCCTCTGGGTTATGAATCTGTCCCTCCAGCATGTCCTATTTATTTCAGTCCTAATTACTTATAGGTGGGGACTGGAACTTGATTTGCTAACAATAAGGATGTATCTAGAGGGCCTAGAAGGGAAAATATAACTAAAGAAGAAATTTATGAAAATATTTGATATGGAAGACATAATTTCAGTAGTAGGAGCTCGGAGAGAATTTTCATATTATTCCCCAAGGTAAAATAACTTGGCTAGACTAGACAGAAATTATATTTCACAAGAATATGTGCATTTTTCTTAAAGCTTTGACACATATCCAAAAACTGTTTCAGATCATGCACCAATAACAGATAAAAATGCAGAGTAATGAAGTCAAAATGAGACACTGGTGCTTTCTCACCTACCTGTTAAAAAGAAAAAAAGAAGTTTAAGAAATGGGTAGTGGAAATTACTCAAGTACTATTAGGGAAGACAGAAATGTCCTCAGAAGTTATAGCTAGTGAGTGGGATAAAATGAAAGTAGAATTCAACAATACGATAGAAATAAAGTAAGAGGTATGGTTAAGAAGTAACAAGAATTATTTAGTTGGGCTGACAAAGGTTAAAATATTGGAGACTAAGTGGAATCTCACAGAACAAGAGGTGTAACTACAGAGTGCTAAAGAGAAAATAAGGGAATATTTGTATAATATGCATGAGTTCAGAAAGATTACTGTTAAACAACTGTTTTTGATAATAACTCCAGAGCACAAAATCTTTTAGCACAATAACTCAGACAACCAAAAGTAGAAAGGGTTTTTCCAAACTTGGGGAGCCTATAACAAGAACAAATAAACATAGATCCTGTAGAGGTATTAGAGATATTTCGAAATTTTTTATGAAAATGTGTATAAAGCAGAGGAATGTGGAAATCAGGAAAAAATACATTTGGAAATATTTGTGGAAGACTTAAGTATAGCAAGGTTAGAGGCAGATGAGGTTCAACAATTAATAGCTAAATAGGAGGAGATAAAATGGTGATGTATAATCAATCTGCAGGAAAGTGTCTAGGGATAGATAGTATTGCTGTGGAAGTTTAGAAGCTGGGGGGGGAGAAAATGATACTGATCTGTAAAGTTTTGTTAAACAGTATTTTAAAAGGAGGGGAAGCACCAACATCCTGGAAGAAAGCTGCTGTGGCTGCAATACCTAAAGATGGTAAACACCCATCAGTCAGGGTTCATATAGGCCAATTTCAGTTTTAAAAGAATGGCAAAAGGGTTGCCAAAATCGATAGATATAGATTAATATGGTTTTGTGGAGGGAAGCATACATTTGCCAACATTAATGGAACAATGACAGTCTAGATGGAAGCAGAATGTAAGAAAATACTGCTGTTGTTGTTGGGTCTTAATGCAGTGAAAGCATTCAACAGAGTAAGCTGGGATTGTATGAGTAGGGCAATGGAAGCATTTGCATTACGTTTTGCAATAATAAGGTTAATTAGGAGGATTTATGAGGGATCAAAGGCAAAATTTAAAGTGGGAGGGTTCCTCTCTGATAAGTTGTGTCTGATCAGAGGAACCAGGCAGGGGTGTCCTCTTTCCTCTTTATTATTTACATTATATTTAAAGCCACTGACAAAAAATAAGGGACTTAGAAATTCAAGGATATAACTGGTATGGTAATCAAGAACAGTTGGCTTTATTTGCAGATGATATTATTTTGTACCTGATAAAAACATAAAAGGACTTCTCAGTGTTGTGGAACATTCTGAGACAGTGTCATGTTTTTTAGGGATATAAAATTAATGAAGATGAAACAAAGGTTATATCAGTAAACTATGTACCCACACATGTACAAGTTCAGCAATACCTGTAAATATGGGGACACAATAAAATGAAATATTTAGGAGTATAGGTTAAAGGGATTCTGTTGTGGCAGCTACGGATATGTGGGAAGAGATGAAACAAAGGATAATAAAAAAACTGAGAATCTGAAAGCTCTTGTTTATGGATATACAAATGGATTGTGTTTAGATCTATGGATATTACTGTCCCCTTTATATAACCCTCATTAGGACAATGATTGAGTATAATGCCTACTTTGGCATGTATTTGCCCAGACACATACAATAACTGGAAGACCTAAAGAGATAATTTACTAAAAAGTTACAAGGCCTAAACAACATGTCCTACATTTATCAACTCAAAGCTCTGTCACTATATTCTGTATCATAGACTGCTAAGACGTGACCTGTGTCTGGCACACAAGGCATCCTCCAGCTCATTACTGAAGGATTTACTACCATCAGCAAATCAAATGTCATAAGAAATATTTGGTGTATGGATATAAGCCTCTTCAGTAACATCAACTGAACTGTTTGGAGGGACAGGTATATCTTTTCAGGGGATAATGCTGCTGTGGAACAGACTCCCCTTCCACAGAAAGCAAAGTTCATCCCTGTCCAGTTTCAAACACAACTTAGTTATATGGATGGGAAACAGAAAATGTATCCCAGAACTGCTCCCAGTCCTACTAATGGAAACAACAGTTCTTAAATGCTTTATCCCTTACATGGCCCTCACTGGCCCTCTTCAAGAGAAATCTTGATGAGTGGATGGGAAATAAAAATTTCACCCCAGGGATCACTCCAGTGGCTTTACTCGACAGAGGCACTGGGAACTAAGGTTGGGTGGCACAATGCCAGGGTAATCCCTATGGGCTAGGCTTGTAAAGGCTCAATGACCATTAGCCTAGTACACACCTATGAACCTATGGGTCCCCTCAAATTATCTGTGGTATGATCCTACTATTCTGATTAAGTGTAATATATAATTATCAACCAAGGGATCAGTAAAGCCAGTCTGTAACCAGATGAGATAGGTTATTTTGTGTACAAAAAGTGAAAATGGTTAGGCTTAAAATGGCCTGCAAGGGCAACTAGCCTATTACTTACCTATGAACCTATACGGATAGCAAGATACGAGTAGTGAAAATGGTTTTAGTCCCATTAATTTTATATACAGGTCAGGCATATTTATATCAACCAGAGGAGAAGTTGTGGACAGTAATTAATAGAGTTGAATGATATTATCTGGGAAGGCAGGAGGGCGAGGATCAAGTGAGGTAAGGTGTTCCTTCCAAAAGAACAAGGTCATTTAGGATTACCTGCTTGGAAGGGATATTTTACAGCCACACAGTTAAAGCTCATATGCATAACACAAGCAGAAAGGTATACTTCATAATAGAAAGGGGTGATGATAAAGCAGGGGGGAAATCCAAGAAATAAGGAGAGAGTGGGATTTCAGATGCAGAACCTTAAGGAAAATAACAGCCACACAGAGTATTATGAATGAACTTTAATCGTACTTTGACTTAGGAATGGGGTGCATTCCTGTCATGGTATTAGAAAACCAAAAGATTTGGAGGAATTAAAAAAAATACTATAGTCATAAAATAGCAAAAAGTATTTTAAGAACTAAGCCAATGTGAGAATGGAGAAAGGAGATTCTGCTGATAGAGATGACTGCAATTAGGGCTACATAGAATAGGCAAGAAATGGTTGGAATTTACTTGAGAAAACTGACAAAGGAACTAAGGTATTGGGAGCAAACACCTACAGAGGGAAAGGCTCTACTGAATGGAAAAAGGCTAAGAAGACATTTGGGTTTAGACTGCTTTCTCTATCAGGGACTGATATTAGAGTATAGGCAAACAGAAAGAGATGGGGGAATCCTAAGTGAAAGATCAGCTCTGGGAAAGTTTTTTGTTGAATCTAGAACAGAGGTTGCTGTTAAGAAGGGATAATTAGTAGAGCATATAAAATATTACATGATAACTATGGGAATCAATCAGAGGAGATTAGAAAAGATTTGAAAGAGAGATTGGATAAGCAATTCGCAAAGAAACAATGGGAGGAGATAGGTATGGCTCACAAATATACAACAAAGTCTAGAAGGTTTAGGATTTTTGCTTGGAAATGTTTGCATAGATATTTTTATACCCTAAGCAGACTCCAAAGATTTTTTTTTTCTCATGTAGATGGCAAATGTTGGAGGTGCAATGGAGAAGAAAGCGATAACTGGGAACATATGTTTTGGGAGTGCAATGAGTTGGCAGAGTTTAAAAATTCCCTACACAAGTACTCTGTAAAAATAATGGGTGAGCAAATGGGTGTAACTAAGGAAATTATTTTTTAAGCTGGTATACAGGTCACAGGATCTGAATTGCCTAGATAATTCAAGTAAGTCCTTGTTAACTTTAATTCTGGTGGCTATCAAAAACATCAATTACTAGAAAATGGAAATTAAAGTCTAAACCAACTGTACTTGAAGTAGCAAATATTGTAATTAAGATAAAAGAACTGGAAGTGGGATCTTTAGAAATAAGGTTGGAAAAAACTGTACAGTTTATGATAATTCCAACTCTGTATCACAGCTCAAAAAATCATTTACTTAGTTACACCAATTTGCTCACCTAGTATTTCTGATAGAGTAGTCTGCAGGAAATTTTTAAAGTCTAGCAACTCATTACACCCCCCCCAAAAAAAAAAAATTCTTCACAATTACCTGTTTCTTCCCACCCACCACCAAATGATCCTTATTTTTACAGCAACTTCTGTTCTAGATTATACTGAAAGCTCTACTAGTGCTGGCCTTTAGCTTGGGATCCCCCTATTTCTTTCTCTTTGCCTACCTTGCAGATGCTGTAATTAGGGTGGAAACTCTCACTGCTGAAACATGACTACTTTGGTAAAAGAATGTTTTCTCCCCAAGTCCAAGCCCAGCAAACATCCCAGGAAAATTAGTCTGTGAGACGGGATGAGAGAAGACTTCTGTGAATTGATCTGAAAACCCAGACTAAGTAGATGTTTCTGAACAATTGCTAAAGACGCTTGACAACTATAAAAAGAGTCTGCAAAGATAAGGCTATCATCCAAATAAGGAAAATGAAAATGTCCTGGAATGTGCAATAACTGGAACTAGACATTTTGTGAATTCCCTTAGTGCAGTGGAGAGTACAAAGGATAACACACAGAAAATTGACACACTTAGCTAGACACAGCAAATATTTAGAAATGCCTGAACTACTTACATACCCTCTCAAATGTACAGATTTTTGCATAATGTCCAGATTTTTGCCTCATATTTTTGGTCTGTTCCTCATAAAAATTATGTTTTTTTTGTTAAATGACTGGAATGACCTAAGGATTAAAGCCACTAAATAGTGGCATGCATTTAAGTTTCAGACTTCATATCCTTCAGAAAAAGCATGCTAACACATATCCTGTTATTCTAGCAACTTTGTAAGTTTATTAAAGCAATATTTAAAATGTGTCCCTATTTTGGGCCTTTGTCCCCCCATTATGATAGGCTTTGTCCAGATTTTTTGTGCTGAGAGGTTGAGAGGTATACGTGATTGACAACAGGAATGTGATGAAAGCCATCCTTTAGATCCTGCTTTACTATGAATGCTACATGAGGGATCAGGGGTGCGATATATTTAAGTGATGACATCTTGAACTTTGGAATCTTGACAAAAAGGTTTAGAGAAGAAAGATACAGCACTGGCCTCCAGATCCTTCGGGTTAAGGTCTAAAATATCATTGTGTAATAACATTTGCCTAAGAGACTGCAGGATAGAGATTGCCTTCTCTATCAAGGATTGTTATCAGAGTATAGGCAAAGAGAAACACAAAGGGGGATCCTAAGCAAAACACCAGCACTAGCAGAGTTTTTAGTAGAATCTAGAACAGAAGCCACTGTTACAAAATGGAATATGATAACAATAAATCAATCAGAGGAGGCTGGAATGGGTTGGGGAGAGAGATGGGATAAATAATTCACAAATAAATAATGGGGGATATATATATATATATATATATAAGTCTCCCAAACATGCAACAAAGTCTAGAAGATTTAGGATCTTTGCCTGGAAGTGTTTACATGGCCTCAAACAATTCTGGTCCTCCATAAACCCCATCTTCCACCCAGGAAAAGTCAGTATCCCTCCTCCTAACATCCCTCACTCCTCAGAAAATATTGGTACCTCATTCAACACACACTTCACACAAACCATACTATCACTAGCTAGACAACACAACCCTGCTTCCCTCCAACCCACACCTTCAACTAGTAATCTCCCCACTGTCTTCTCTTTTTCTCCTGTTCCTACCTCCAGCATAAAAAAGCTCTTAACTAAACTTAAACCCATCAAAGTAGCAGCAGACAACCTCCCAAGTGAATACCTGCAAATCGCAGCTGATGCTCTAGCCTACCCAGTATCCATCTTGATTAACTGATCTCTGCCAGAAAGTTACGTTCCCACACTATGGAAAGTATCACATATAATTTCCCTCCACAAATGCAGCCCCCCCACAGAACTAACCAATTACCGCCCCATAGCTATTCTCTCTCCACTCTCCAAAATACTAGAGAGATGCATTCACTCTCAGGTCTCAGACTACCTCCTTACTAACAACCTCCTTTCCAATACTCAACATGGTTTCCAACCAAACCATAGCACCACCACTGCTTTACTTTCCTTTACTAACACTATCCTTCAGCATAAAAACAATGGCTGTCTCTCCTCTGCTACTTTCCTAGATCTGTCTAAAGCATTTGACATGGTCCCACACAAACAACTCATCTCTGTCCTCAATAACCTATCCTTCTCTCAATCAGTCACCAACTGGTTTCAGTGTTACCTGTCTGACCGCCAACAATCCGTTGTATGGCAGAATGACATATCTCCCCAACTACCTGTCTCTATAGGGGCTCCCCAAGGATCCATCCTTGGACCCCTACTCTTCTCTATTTTCACCAATAATCTAGCCTCTGCCACCAAACATGGCACACTCATACAATACGCAGATGACTCAACCATCATCTGCTCAGCCCAGTCCCTACCCAAGCTGCAAAAAGTCACACAGGAAGCCTTTTCCTCTTTTGAAACTTGGTTATCCAATGCCCAATTAATACACAACCCAAACAAAACTAAACTACTCATCTTCCAACCCACCAAATATACTCAAAACAACTCTCACTTTAACATCACAGCAAAAGACAACACCACTATACACCCAACAGAACACCAAATTGCTAGGAGTGGAAATAGACAATGAATTAAAATTTGACATTCACATATCCATGACCATTAAAAAAAGTTCACAAAAAACTAGGAGTGTTATACAGAAATAAGCAACTTCTCACCAAAGCAGCAAAGATTTCAGCAGCAAATTCCCACCTTATCTCCACCCTACTTTATACCTCTCCAATATATACCAACCTAAGGCAATGCGATCTAAACAAGCTTGAGACCTGCTACAACAAAATCACCAAATATGCCACAGGGGCATCCTACCGTAGTCACTACTGTCTCTCACTTGCTGAACTGGTCTGGCTTGAACTCCCTCACCTCCTTCAATGGTATCAACTCACACTTGCCCACAAACTAGTAAACCGTCCACTAAAAGTCCCATCCCTCCAGAATCTACTCCAACCCTATTGCACCACCAGACCACTAAAATCCAGTAACAAAAATCACTTACAGGTCACTAAAGCCAATAACTCTGCTGGTGAAGTACTATTCTCTTGCGCCATAGCCAAATTATGGAACTCCCTCCCACCCACAATTACCTCTGTACCATCATGCACCCACTTCAAAATGTTACTAAAAGCACATCTAAAAACATGCTGGCTATGCCCTTGCAACTCTCCCTCTAATATCATCCACCCCATCCACCCAATATGTTTCTTTCCACCCCACTAACTACCTTGATTATAGCAAGCTCGGATGCTCATAAGCCTAACTACTTATTATACAGCAGGAACTTCTTATTGTAACAATTGTTAATGTCTGTTATGTACTTCGCAGACGATAAAGATTCTAGTTGCCTACTGATGTACTATGTTCTTCATCTGTAACTATGTTTGTAATTGTTAATTGCTATGTTGATCAAATTGTTAATTGCTAAGTAAATCCAATGTAACTACTGTCTGTATATTTTAACTGTGGAGCTTTTCTACCCGGGCCTCCACTGAAAATGGACCTACGTCCAGTCGGACACTTCCAGTAAACAAATGTAAATAAATAAATAAATACATAAAATTTTCTACCCCAAGTAGACTCCAAATAATTCTTCCTCAGGTAGACAGCAAATGTCAGAGATATGATAGGGAAGAAAGAGGTAACTGGGAACGTATTTTCTGGGTGTGTAAAGAATTGGCAGACTTTAAAGATTCCCTGCAGACTGCTCTGTCAGAGATATGGGTGAGCAAATTGGTGTGACTAAGGAAATGACATTATGAGCTATGATATAGAATCCAAATTGCCTAGACATAGGAAGGCCTTGTTGAGTCTAATTATGGGGGCTGCCAAAAAAGCAATTACTAGGAAATGAAAATCAAAGTCTAATCCAACTGTACTAGAAGTAGTGAGTATAGTAACAGTGATAAAACAACTGGAACTGGGATCTTTAGAAAGGGGTAGGAGCAAATACATAGGAATAAATAGGAATTGTGAAAACAATACATGCAGAGGAGGAAACAGGTTTAAAAGAAGGCGGGAATTGAATGAGCTATGTAATGGCTGACTGACAATGACTGGATGTATTACAAGTGATGTATAATGTTTGCAACTAAAATTATGTAAATATTGTTTGTTTTTACTATATAAATGTATGATTGCCTATTTCATACGTGATAATTTTAATAAAGATGTTTCTTGTTTAAAAAAAAATTACCTAGGAGATTGATATACACTAGTTCTGTAACTCCCTGATATAGCATGTTTTGAAGGGAGGAAAAGGAGAGATCTGGTTCCCTGGACAAGAGTGAATCCCCTGAAAAGGAAGGAGTATTCCAGTTGTCAAGAGTACCCCCAGTGGATTACCTTAAGAATGCAACTATTTGAGACTTCCTGTTGCCAAAACGGAAGATGAAGTCTTAGGGCCATAGAAAGGTTGACAGATTAACGGGGTGAGTCTAAACAGTCAAGTAGTCATGATGACTGAGAGAACTGTTGTTTATTTTTGGTGGCCTTTCCTTTTTTTAGCCTCCTTTCTGTTTTTTTTTTTTTAATCCTAATTATTGGCTCCTTACCATTTAACCTACTTATTGGAAAATGTGGCTGAGAAGGAAAGAAAACTGTTATTTGGTCTGAAACGGAAGGGATGAAACATCTTGAGTCATTGTTTGAATACATTTTCACCTTTTGTCACACTTCTGAAGTATCTCAGCTACAGAAAGGTCAAATAGAGTATCTTTATCTAAGTGAGAATTTAAAATCTCATATTTAACATATTCAGGACGATTTTGAGAATGAAGCTGAGCAAGTTTCCGCAAAACTGATCTAGAAGCAGCTGCAATAGTAGGATCATCGTCATAAGCACATTTTAAAATCTGCCTAGTTTCTGGAGAAACAGCTGTCACAGAAGCATTAATGAAGTCTTTACCACAGTGCAAGGAATGTTAACCATCAACGAAGCATTAATGACGTCTTTACCACAGTATAAGAAAAGTTAACCATTAGCAAAGCATTAATGAAGTCTTTACTACAGTATAAGGAAAGTTAACCATTAACTAAGCATAATGAAGTCATTACCACAATATAAAGAATGTTAACCATTAACGAAGCATTAATGAAGTTTTTACTACAGTATAAGGAACGTTAACCATTAATGAAGCATTAATGAAGTCTTTACCACAGTACAAGGAATGTTAACCATCAACAAAGTATTAATGAAGTCTTTACCACAGTATAAGGAAAGTTAACCATTAACTAAGCATTAATGAAGTCTTTACCACAGTATAAGGAATGTTAACCATTAGCAAAACATTAAGGACGTCTTTACCACAGTATAAGGAAAGTTAACCATTAATGAAGCATTAATGAAGTCTTTACTATAGTATAAGTAAAGCCAACCATCAATGAAGTATTAATAAAGAATTTACCACAGTATAAGGAAAGCTAACCATAAACTAAGCATTAATGAAGTCTTTACCACAGGATAAGGAACTGTGGTAACCATTAACTAAGCATTAATGAAGTCTTTACCACACTATAAGGAATGTTAACCATTAACAAAACATTAAGGACGTCTTTACCACAGTATAAGGAAAGTTAACCATTAATGAAGCATTAATGAAGTCTTTACTATAGTATAAGTAAAGCCAACCATCAATGAAGTATTAATAAAGAATTTACCACAGTATAAGGAAAGCTAACTATAAACTAAGCATTAATGAAGTCTTTACCACAGGATAAGGAACGTTAACCATTAACGAAGCATTAATGAAGTCTTTACCACAGTATAAGGAACATTAATCATTACCGAAGCATCAATGAAGTCTTTATTGCAGTATAAGGATCGTTAACCATTAATGATGCATTAATGACATCTTTGCCACAGTATAAGGAAAGTTAACCATTAATGAAGCATTAATGAAGTCTTTACTACAGTATAAGTAAAGCCAACCATCAACAAAGTATTAATAAAGAATTTACCACAGTATAAGGAAAGCTAATCATTAACTAAGCATTAATAAAGTATTTACCACAGGATAAGGAATGTTAACCATTAACAAAGCATTAATGAAGTCTTTACCACATTATAAGGAACATTAATCATTACTGAAGCATCAATGAAGTCTTTATTGCAGTATAAGGATCGTTAGCCATTAATGAAGCATTAATGACATCTTTACCACAGTATAAGGAAAGTTAACCATTAATGAAGCATTACTGAAGTCTTTAACACAGTATAAGGAAAGTTTACCATTAACAGAGCATTAATGAAGTCTTTACCATGGGATAAGGAATGTTAACCATTAACGAAGCATATTTTCAGAAGACACAAGCAAAAACATTAACATATGTGCTTGCATTTCAAAATCCTACATGCTAAAATAATACATTTTCTTCCCAACTTGCCCATTGATTTTCCATCTTTATCAGAATGGGGTCAGTAGAGTAACCTGTTTATTATCAGCAGATTATAAAAGAGAAATAACTGTTGGGACTGCTCTTGGATTGAAAATAGGCACTTATGTTTCTGGAGAGCCTTGTGCAACCTGTCCGACCTCTCTGGAGCAGGAAGCTGACCATCAGGATGGCAGGATCTAGTCAGAAAAACATCCACTAAAACAGGTAACACATGAGGGATGGATGTAGCTTTAAATATCTGCAGCTGTAACAAAGCATAATACATTTTCTGTGCCAAAGGAATTTCATATATATATATATATATATATATATATATATATATATATATATATATATATATATATATATACATTTTAAGAACAATAATTTTACAATCTTCAAAAAAAACTCTACAGTTTAAATAATTATAACAAATTAGACATAATATAACATCATTGATAAAGAATTGATACAAGGTATATGACAATCATTTAATATTTAGAAAAATTGTACACATTTTACAGAGAAATTTAAAGTAAGTTAGTCTTCTACAAATAGGAATTGCAACATGAAGTGAGGGAAAACAGGCTTATGGTATTCTTACCAAAAAAGTCAGGGAAGGGGATTCGATAGCAGCAAGGAAGTAAGAGAAGAAGGGAGAGTAAGGAAGTATAAGGAGTGAAAGGTACTTGTTCACATTTATGGATCTAGTTTATCCTGGTTTTGAGCAAGAACAGAGCCAGATTTTAGCTAGGAAGTCTTTCAGAGTGGTTTTGAAAGATGTGAGGGAGGGTACAGACCTGATGGATTCAGGTAAGGAATTCCAACTTTTTACTAGTACAGACAATGCCCAGTAGATTTGCTAGGTTTGTAGATAGACAGAAGGTTTTGGTCACTGGATCACAATGACCAACTGGGCACATAATTGCGTAGAATGTTTTTTAGTGCTGGACAGACAGATGCATTATGAATAATTTTATAGGTGATAAGAAGTTGTGTACATGTTAGTCAATGTGGCAGTTCTAACCAATTTAAGCTTCTCAGTGCTATACAGTGGTGGGTTCTGAAAAGGGTATGTGCTGCAAATTTAGCAACTTTGTTATAGCATTGTTCAAGTTTTAATTTTTGTGAAGCTTAAATGTTAGTAAGGATGGCAGTACAATAAAGAAGAGTTGAGAGGAAATAATTAGTGGTTAGTGTAGTTGTAGTTTTAGTTGCGTCAGTGAGAAAGTTTTTGGCTCTGTAAAGCAACCCTAGTTTTTGCTGATTTTTTATTATGCAGTTTTGTACATGTTGGTCAAATATAAAATTATCATCCACTATCACCTCTAATAGTTTACTATGAGAAGTGACTGCAATGGTTGTATTATCAAGACAGAGGACTTTAAATTTTGCTTTTTCATGAGAGAGGGATTTGGGGTAAAAAACGTAGTAGTTTGGTCTTTTTTGGGTTGAGCATGAGTTGTGTTACAAAGTCATGTTTCAGTGGCTGTTAAAGCTTCCTGAACAATTTTTTAAAGGTGTACCATGTTGTCAGATGTGCAAATGAGAGTGGAATCATCTGTGAATTGTATTACTGTGGCCTGTTGTGTGGAAGTATAGAGGGTGTTGGTGAAAGAGGAGGGGACCAAGGATAGAGCCTTGTGGTACACCAGTGGTGACTGAGAGGTAAGGAGACAGCATGGCATGCCATTTTAGTGACTGGTACCTATTGGACAGGTAGCTTTTGTACCACAGAAGGGTGGGCTGAGAGAGACCTAGTGAAAACATTTGAAGTAGAAGTTTGCTGTGACAAACTGTGTCAAAGGCCTTAAACAACTCTAGAAATAAGGAACAGACTGGTTTGCCATTATCTCTAGTTTTATTCGCAGTATATATATAAATATATATATGTTAGAAGGGCAATGCTATTACCATGGGAAGGATAGAAGCCATGTTATGGAGAGGATAGGAGTTCTTCCTGCAGGAGCAATTGTTTTTGAATACATTTTTCTGGTATTTTGGCAAGGGGAGATAAGATTGCTATAGGTC